>NW_015506780.1:154684-161644 GCF_001515645.1 Sinocyclocheilus grahami
CACACACACACACACACACACACACACACACACACACACACACACACACACACACACACACACACACACACACACACTAAAACCGATAAAAGAGAGAGAAAAAATTCAAACAAAATAAGCAATTAGATTGAATTGAGAGCAAATGGAGACATTTGGTGAAGTCCTGTGGATGATTGTGAATCTTGGAATATTATATACAGTACATTGTAAGGATCCACCCGCCAGCCCAAAAAGCGGAATCCAGCGGCCTGGTCGAAGGTTTAATGCACATTAAAATAAATATTGAAATGTAATTTGCCTTCATGATTATAGTTTTTAAGTAAATCTTTAAACGTTACTGGACATGAAATTCACTTATAAATGTAGTTTAAAAAACACACAACATGTTTATCCGGTTCATTGTATAGTACGGTGTTCATTTTATAAAATTACAGTTGAATGGAGTCACTGGCGGATTTTTTTACTTTGTTTATAAATTAACTGTTTAAATGAGTGCTTCTGGGGCATAAGTATTTGCTGTATTTATGAAAACGAGCAATGAAGCGATGCAGCAGCTACCAATAGAAGCATATAAAGCTATGATGCTATTTATGTATTTTGTCAGAGTTAGATATTTGAAAAAGAAAAATCGATCACGACCACATGATACTGCCAATCACAGGGCGCCATCTTTGGGGCAACGATTTACCAAGCGAATTAAACATTTAAGTATATTACGTCCAAAAAATTGTGCCTCTCCCGATTCTGCCACAAACACCAAATGCAACATCGCTAATACTGTAAGTCCTTCTCTGACGACGAAGATTACCGTACTGACCTAAGAACGAACAGTTCAGCTATCCAAATCATGTCAGGGTATCTGCAGGATTTTAAAAATCAAATGTAATACTTTTTAAGACCTTTTTAAGACCTTTACAAATAAAATTAATATCATATGAGCGGGGTTAGGGCAGTGTCTATGGTAACATATTAAACTGTAAAATGACTGTAAAAAGCATGATTTAGAGTTTATATTCAGTTTTCATTAAAAATATATATATATATATAAAAATATAAAAATCATTATAAAATGATAAACACTTGAAATGAAAATGCACTTTTTGATGAAAACATTCCAGGATTTTTCTCCATATAATGGACCTCAATGGTGGTCAACGGCAGGTGCGCCTTTGACACGGGGGATGGGGGTTAATTATTTTTAAATGAATTATTTTCGCACCTGGACTAAACATTGTCAAAAGTTATCAACCAATCAGACTTCCACGACATACCGATGAAAATGCTAATTGGCTGAGAGGGAACTGCACCTGGAATTCTTTTGACAATCAAAGATGGATCTTTAATTTCGTTACAATTTAATAATATTTAGCAATATTAATCAAATGTATATTAGAAATGGCTGGGATTGGGGTGTTTGGATGATTTGTACAAATAAATAACCTAGTAGTCTGTCTGTCTGTCTGTCTAACTAGTTGGTCAAACCACTCTGAGCGATTTAACTAAAAACAATGTATCATAGACTATATGGCTCTTAAGACACACTACAGTTTGTCCCCCCCCCCACACTTTGAAAATGCCTTCTGTGCCCCTGGCCAATGGGGTTGAATGTTGCATTTTTATTTTATTTTTTACGTTTTTGAAAGTTAATGAGCACGTTTACATGCACACCAGTAAGCTGATAACGCAAGTAGCTGCGTTTACATGACTTCATTAATAAATCAGGTTATTTCCCTGTAGTGACGTCGAAATATAATAATTTGCTTATCTGACTCTGAGTATTCCATGAATTTGTCAGTTGTGATGTTAAAGCTGCAGTCTGTAAGTTTTGCCTCTTTGTCGCCATCTCTGTTTGAAAACCTGCAATTGCAGCTGGGTGCGGAATTATCTAGCTTGTGTGGGTTGTGAGTCGGCACGGCTCCAGCGCGGATGAATCTAATGTTCTGAAGAGTATGTGTGGCAGTCAGTCACCGCACCGGTGTGGATATTTACTCTAGTTCACAATCACAGATTCTAGCCTACGTCTTGGAATATGACCCAAATAATAATTTTCACTGTATATTGCCATCTGAACAAGTAAGTAACAAGTCTGCCACATTTGTTCTGACCAACTGAGGAAAAAAGCATTACCATAAATCTCGCTACCAATGGTGATTAAATCTAAAGATCGGTTAGCTCATATCACATCAAATCGTTCAAATTATTATTATTGTTATACTTTATTCTCAAATGACTGTTAACAACATCAGCATTGGTGACTATGAGTATAGTGTGTATTAGCATGTAGATTTAAATTTCTGCACAGTCTAATCTAATTGTTATACCCAAAAAGCTAATTATGATCCCTTCGAACTGGTTTCCTTTCAAATACAAATCTTTGTAATCCCAGGCTATCTGTAAACAGAAGCACATTTATAACTGGAATATAATTTCATTTCATTCACATGTGTTTCATAAACACATAATCCTTTCTGGATTACAATCAGCCATCAAAATTATACATTTAATTATTCTGGCTGCTGTGAGAAAAGACTAATGATCTGCCACCTGCAGGATCCTCACATGTGATAGCCTAGTAGCCGGGACAACTTCTTTATGTTTACAGACGTGACGTAATGACGCAGTGCCATGCTCGAATTTCCCTCGAAAACCTACCTGTACCACTCAAATTAGAAAACATTATTATAAGCTGACCGTTGTGAATCGGGCTAAAGTAAGGCGATAGTTTTGAACACTGGCTGGTTATGTACTTGCTCAAATATTGATTTCGGATCATATTTAACCAAAAAAAAAGTTACGGACTGCAGCTTTAAATAACGCTTGCAACATGTCAGCAGGAAACTTACAACTATAAATACAGCATTTTGACTGAACCACTTCTACTTCTGCTGCACGAGATGGTAACACATTTTTATCATTTTTGAGTCATGAAAGAATCTGCTTTTGTGATATATTTCCTTCTTTCTTTACTGCAAGATGTCTGCTCTGTGTAGATGCACTTAAATCTGCACTAACGATGCGTTCTTGTCACGTATCACGCATGCGCACTTCAATAAACCGACAGAAAGCGGGTTATTTCGTTTACATGCCACGCAAAATCGGAGTAAGAGGCAAAAAACTACCTGTGTCGACCGGTTTATGCTTACGCCGTTTATGACCTTACTCCGATAAAAGAAAACAGGTTAGGCTACCGTGTTTACATGACCATGTGCGTTTTCGACTTATTAAGCATAATCGGCTTAAGAACGTGCATGTAAACGCGCTCATTTACATGTTTAAAGGGAACTAAATTAAAAGTTACATTAATGCTCCCAAAATTATTATTAAACGCTTACATTTCTCAGGGGGACCATGACCCCAAACCCCGAAGTAAAAAAGGGTACTTTGATGTATATTTTTGCTTATATCTATTTATGTTCATGCCTATTTATGAATTTACTTTGCACATCTTTCCAGTTTTACTGTTAATGTAGATCTGATTTGTTGGGGGTGGGAAGCATATAGGCTAATCTAATTTATTGTATTTTTCAGTTAATTGTGCAGGCCTGTAATATACTACTGTACAGTATGTCCAGGGCTGTGACTCTCAATTATCATCTCTATTTGCAAGAACATTCAGTATGTGTTCACATATCACTTCAGCCCTTTTTAGAGCGACAATTCCTGTCTATTCAAAGCTTTTTGTCATCAGACTCTCACCCCATCCAAAACAAAAAAACGCTGAAGTGAGCAATAGATTTATTGTTTCACTGAGCTGGACAAGCTGAAATGATTTCAATGAATGTTGCCTGCTTGAAATGCTCACTTGTTTTATGCTGTCCCCGCAGGGCGTATGCAGCAATAAAAACACACATCATGGAAAGAAAGCGGTTTGCTTTCTGTTCGTTCCCAAATTAAAAGAGAATTGAGTATGATTGGGGACAGTCATGCAAAAACAACCTGCCAAACAGATGTGATGACGCCACTCGCTCCGATAATGGCTCTGAAACTGCAAAACAGTTTATTCTAATGGAGCCATAATAGGGTTTGATGTATGTGAAGAAAGAATTTTTACACTGACGTCACATCATATTGATCTCATTTCATAAACACACATGCATGCAACAAAAGTGGGGTTTGGGGGTGCCATTGTTTGAGCATATAACCAATAAATGATTTTATTATCACTGTTTTTGTGGATAGAATATGGTAGTTGCAACTAAATTAATATATCATTCTAGTGAGTCTACCCTTCTCGCTCTGCGTCATAAACTTTGCCGTTGTCATGACAATCAGTTCATGTCTTTTCCAAACTTGTTGTGCATACTGTAGTTTTACATAATTGTGATTTCTATGTAAGTACATTTACGCCGCCTCTGTGCACTAAAAAGTCTGAGTAAAACTGCATTTTGATGTAAATATGGTGCCAAATTAACATGCAATTTTGGTCAAATGCTAGTAAAATTTGACTTTGGCGAGATAAATACATTTATTGGTCATTTGTCTGGTAATTTTATTAGAAAAATTATGTAGATTTTTTTTTATTTAGAAATTACTAGTAAAGTTCACAAAACAATTTCAATAATTTTATAGAAATGGCAAGTAACACATTAAATTAAATGTGACATTTACATTTTTTGTAAAACATACTCCAATATTCTTTGTTTTATTTGCAACCTCATTTTTTTTTTTTTTTACAGTGCATTTGAATTTTAATATTTTTTTAATAAAAGGTTTAAGGGCCTTCACTTTTTTGTTTCAGTTTATACATGAGCAGATCTAATCCCATGTATACAGTTCCATAATTCCATCATTTAATTATTCCATAATTTCTGTATAAATTAATTAATTTGGGGCCCAGTATGTATATGGTTGTGACTAGAAAGATTTATACGCATGTACAGTAAACCTCTAAACCTGCATGCATGTTAACACAGACATATTTAGCTGTGTTATTTTCTTGTCGTTTCCACTAGCTGCTGCTTTCCTAATAAATGAGACACAAATGCATTTTATTGTTGCTTAGAAACTCCTTGAAAGAACAGAAACAACTTTCATTTGATAATTACAAAGGAAAAGGCAAAAGCATCTCAGTCATTAAGAGCCGAAATGGAGGGTCTTTGGACTTCCTGACTCGCTGATAGTATGTTTGATTTAATAAATGACGACAATGTTTTATCGTGAATGCTTTAGTTCACAGTTTATGGAAAAAATTAATCCGTTTTTTCTTTTTTTTGCCCATTGTGTTAGTAACAGGCTAGTGTGGTTACACACTAAAAGCCCATTCCCACCAAGAGCGATGCAGCAAAACAATGCCAATCTGTGCTAATTTGTGTCAAAAATGGTCACACAAAGCATGACATGAATTTTCGTCAACCTCTGAGACTACCCGAAAAAATGTGAATATTCAAAGGAAAATGCAATGAAACAAAGTGACAGGAATCACCAACAAATTTTATCAGCGAAAATTTGCATTAAAAATGTCCACATAAACATGACATGAATTTACTTTTAGTCCTTTAGCAAATGCTTTTATCCAAAATAACTTACAAATCAGGAACAACACAAGCAATTTATCATAAGTGCTTTCGGAAGAGGCGTATTCAGTTGTTCCATTATTTTTCTCTTGAAGGTCATGCTGGTCTCAGTGGATCATTTGGAAGCTTGCAGCTTTTCCCACCACGGAGGAACAGAAAGGGTTGGTATCGCTGATAACAAATTGGCATCTGACTCTGAGAAAAAAAAGCCTGAATGAAAATAAAATCTGCTGTTTTTAAGGTTGAGGTTTTACGGACCCTTTTCACATTACCGGGTTTCTCAGAAGCAGAAGTCGTTATTGTTGGATAAACTTCTATAGTCGTAAAACGATACGGTACAATATACAGTATATATACTGTGTGTGTGTGTGTGTATATATATATATATATATATATATATTATAACTACAATAAATATAATTTTTGCTTTCACATTTTGAAAAAAACTTTTCTGTTTTACAGTTGTTTAATTTACAGTTTTGTGTGAATAATGTAATAATATATATATATTTTTTATTTATTTTATTTTTATTTTACGTATTTATTTAGTCATTTAGCAGACGCTTTTATCCAAAGCGACTTACAAATGAGGACAACAGAAGCAATCAATTGTAGTATTAAAACAACTAAAAACAGATCCAAAACTAAAAGCTAAAACTTTATAAATACTACTTAAAAAATAAAGAAATTAAATAAAAAGGACAAATGCATACAACAAAATTTCAAAGCTTAACATTTAATTGAAAAACAAAAAATAAAGCTAAAAACAATTCAATCTATTAAAGAAAAAAATGTATAAGACTAAGAGTATAATAATGATTCTAACATAACACTAAGCCAAGCACCAAAAAACAACTACATACAGTGGGGGAAAAAAGTATTTAGTCAGCCACCAATTGTGCAAGTTCTCCCACTTAAAAAGATGAGAGAGGCCTGTAATTTTCATCATAGGTATACCTCAACTATGAGAGACAAAATGAGAAAAAAAAATCCAGAAAATCACATTGTAGGATTTTTAAAGAATTAATTGGTAAATTCCTCGGTAAAATAAGTATTTGGTCACCTACAAACAAGCAAGAGTTCTGGCTCTCACAGACCTGTAACTTCTTATTTAAGAGGCTCCTCTGTCCTCCACACGTTACCTGTATTAATGGCATCTGTTTGAACTCATTATCAGTATAAAGGTATACCTATGATGAAAATTACAGGCAAATTACAGGCCTCTCTCATCTTTTTAAGTGGGAGAACTTGCACAACTGGAGGCTGACTAAATACTTTTTTGCCCCACTGTATATATGTACAACCATACACACATACACAGACACACACACACACACACACACACACTGACATGTATATATATATATATATATATATATACATACACATTTATAAATTCTATATATATATTATTATATTATTATTTAGTTTGTTGAAGTATTAAAAT
>NW_015506780.1:162184-175248 GCF_001515645.1 Sinocyclocheilus grahami
TATATATATATATATATATATATACATACACATTTATAAATTCTATATATATATTATTTCATTTCCATTTAGTTTGTTGAAGTATTAAAATAACTCAAATTAAATAAAACAAAAACTTAATAAAAGACCTATACAGACATAATAAATTCAGACATAATTTAACTCAAATTAAAATAAATAACAAATACAAATAAAACAAAATCAAACGACAGTAGTTTATCAGTAATCCTAAAAAATAACACTGAGCCAAACACACATGCTAAAAAACAACAACTTACTTACACATAGTAAGAAATGGTTATAACAACTGAAACAGAAGCGAAACAAGTAATAGGAAAGAGGAGAAATAAAAAGCGATACGTATTATACATATATATATATATATAATGTCCATTAATTTTATGGACATTTTCCT
Source organism: Sinocyclocheilus grahami (assembly GCF_001515645.1). NCBI lineage: Eukaryota > Metazoa > Chordata > Actinopteri > Cypriniformes > Cyprinidae > Sinocyclocheilus > Sinocyclocheilus grahami. Next base: position 162,600 of record NW_015506780.1, read on the forward strand.
TTACACCAAAACACAACGCATTGCAGTGCAAAATACAGGTAAAATATTGATACGTTGTATTGTGCCCTATTTATTTATTTATTTATTTATTTGTGTATTTTAGTGAATGTAATAAAACAATAATCAAAGTATAGCATTATACATTTACATACATAAAAACAGCTTTTCTCGAGTTACAATGTCAATAACTGTGGAAATGTATTATCACTGTCTGTGAAAAGGGTCCATTTTGTTTGTTATAATTGGAAGGTGTTGATATAAACATTTCAACATCTATCTGGAATGTTGATTATGGACACAAAAGGTTACAAACAAAAGGTTATGACTATTTGGTAAATTAATTAATGAATTTACTTTTTGAAACCAAACCATTTTGCTTACGTTGACTTGGTTACACTGAAGGGGAAAAAAGTTTAAAATTGTTCAAAATATAATCCTTTATTTTCCATAGAAGAAAGAAAGTAGTTCAGGTTTGTAACAACATGAGGGTAAATAAATGATGGCAGATTAACAATTTTTGGGTGTACTGTCCCTTTAAAGTCAACATAAAATCAAAATTAACCTGTTCTTATTGTGAATGATTCATCTGTCCATGTAAAAAAAGGGTGTTTCATAATATGATAAAAAAATAACTCAATTAAACTTTCTCTTCCTCAAACAATTTTACTTTTCAGATAATGTCTCCTATAGGCCACACGGATGGAGAAAGTAACAAGTAATTCAAACTTGAATTAGGTGTGGAAACTTAAATGAAACCCCCATTTTTCTTGATCCAGTCAGATCCGGATATATAAAATAATGTCGCCGCCTCACAATTCACATTATGTGACATAACAAAAGTAAAGTAGGTTGCAAATTGTGAACAATGTTTGACTTTAAGTGTGTTTGTTTTTGCTCAGTCAACATGAAATGACAGAGCCCCTGCAATCTGAGATTAGATCACGTATCTCTTTCTCTCTGCCTGTCTCACTTTCATTCTCTTTGTCTGTCTATCTATATCTGTCTGCCTCACTCTCTGACCGGCTGTCCGGCCAGCAGGACCAGATGAGCACTGATAATTACCAACTGGCAGTGTGGGGCAAAGGACACCTTCCTGCGTGTGAGTGTGTGTTTACGTGTGAACAATGGATTTGGCCGGGGCGACACATGCCCAGAGGCAGCGCAACACAGTCATTGTGTGTTAAGGACGCCCAGGCCGCATCCCAGCTAAATGGGGATGAGCGACAAGGGAGACAATTGCAAAGATGAACGATATGATGCAGGGTCAGGTGAGGTAAACACCTCAGTTAAGAGAGCAGGTGTGTGTGGCTGTGATTGAGGCTGCAGCATCTGAACTTAACCTCTAAATCTTTCATGTCAATGTATTTGTTTAAGTACCTTATTTATTGTGCAACCTAAAAACCATGAAAGCTTGTTTTTGCCACAGGATAAAAAAAATTCAAAAAGGTAATTGTGACTTTTTATGTTACAATTCAGACTTTTCTCCTCATTTTTATACGAGTTTATAGCTCACATTTCTGACTTTTGTCTCGCAATTATAAGTTTATGTTTAATAATTCTGATATTCCCCCCTCACAATTCAGATATAAACTCAAAATTGAAAAAAGTCCAAGTTGTGAGATGAAAATAGCTCGCAATTCCCCCCCCCGTTTTTTTTTCCGTAGCAGAAACGGAAAATAGAAACTTCAACATAACATAACAGGTAAAACAACACTTAATTTAACACATATTCTCCTTATCCAGTCCTATGCAAAGCATGCTGTAAAGTTATCAAGACAATTTCATTAAGTTACTATAACTTGGTTTAATCATGGTTTAATTAAATCAATAAATTATGTATTTATTTATTTTTATCTTGCAACCATGCATTTAATTAAGTTGTAGTAATAGGTCTCATGAATGACTTGAGTGAACCTGAATGTAATAAACTGGGCACATTGCAGCAGAATTGCAAATAAATAATACTTTAAAAAATCTTCATTCTAGACAAAAACTATATACAACAGCATCTCACACTCTATTGTTTCATAACAATATTGGGAGGAACTGTTTTTATAATACGAATCTCTCAGCATGCAAAAGTCCCTCAACTATAGGGTCAAGAAAATGCTAGTAAATTTCACAACTATATACAAATAAATGGCAAGTAACACATTGAATCAAATGTGAAATTTTAGAGAAAGACTGCAATGGTATTTTCTTGTAAAACATACTCCAATAATCTTTATTTACTACTTTAATTTGTAGCTGGTTATCGTGCATCCATTAGCCCTGCTGGTATATGCTGTAACTACACTATCTGGCTGCAAACAACATACTGTATATATCACTAATATTTCATTATATTTCAGTGGATGTCCTGTGGCAGCCTAACAGCTGCGATTGAGATGAATGGGAATGCAAACGGATGGCTTTCTCCAGGCCTCCTTGCACACAACCTGGTTACCGCCTACTGACGCCTTTGCTGGATCAAATGTAGAAATCTTCCAGGTAACCATTTGCATTATGCATTTGGCAGATGCCCTAAACTTGAAGTTGAAGGCGACATACTCTAAATTTAACTTCATCTCGTAAGCTGCTTGCTCTAATTTAAACATAGCAAATAATGATTTTATGTTTGCATTATGATGGGTGTAAGTAATGTTAAGTTTTGTAGAATATCTGCAACCAAATTAGACATATATTCTATAGCCATATATTTACCTGTCAAGCAAAAGCAAAGCAAGCTCAGCATCTGTTTTCAAGCGCTTTGAAACTCTCAGCCCTCTCCAGCGATGAAAAGTGTGTTCACTCTCGTCTTGCTTCTTTTTTGATCCCATGGCTTTTTTTCTTTCTTTATTTTCTTATGTCTTTCTATTTTTTGAAGGACATTTGGCTGTGTAAATAGTTGTTGACAAATTCCCATACATGGACTGCCCACTGTGAATGAGCAAAAATGATTGACAGGCAGAATGTTTTATATTACTATTTTCCACCTTTTCACTGACCTTTAGAATTACACAAGGTGTTTTTTGCTGCTGCACCTATATATTTATGCAAATAACCTCTAATATGATTGGCTACGTTGTTGCATGTACAGAAAATGATTAAAGGTTTTACCAATTGGAAGTTTTTTGTTGGGCCCAGTGTATATCATCATAACCTTTATGATGTCTAAATGGTAGAATTTGGTTTGTAAGGGAAGACTTGTAAAACAGGTAAATTTAGCTCAAAGGGAATTAATTATAATTTTTATAGGGAATTTTGACAGAATAAAAACCTCCTGAAGTGAATCGATGCGTTTTTGTAAGAAAAATATCCACATTTAAAACATTCTAAACTGTAGTCTCTAGTTTCCGCTAACTGTCGTACACGTTTTCACTAGAGAGTGACGTAAGACGTAGGCATAGCGTAAGGTCCAGTGAGAATATGCTAGTCTTGCGAGAACCAAGATTTTGTTTATAGGAGCAAAGGAAGCAAAGTTTCCTTTGTTTAGCAAAGGAAAAACCAGTCTCCTCTTGGCTTATATCGAAATCCTCTGACATTTTTATTTACAAATCCTCATTTTGTACTTCGAATTTGTGACCGGTGTTTTGTTAGACGTTAGACACTTCTCCCCGGAGCTGTGTGATACGTTTTATGATGAACTGACACAGTTTATTGAACTTCTATTGGACTATTGAAAATTAACCCCAAAATAATATTTTATAAAATTTTAATTATATAATTTTATTACAATAATTTATCATTATTATTATTATTATTATGTCATTTTATGACATTGCCGTTTTTATGTCATTCAGAAGGTCACCTCAGCACAGAAGAAAGCTGAAACTCTGTGACATACAGCACAAAGCTCTCTTACCCCCAGGACATGTCCATTTAATTGAGTCCTTTTCAATGCAGACATTTAATATGTCAAGGTGAATAAGAACAGCTTCTTTTGTGTCCGAGCTCAGAGGAAATTGAGCGGTTCTTGACATAATAAGCTTTAATGGCAATTAATCTTCTCGCAGTGTGTTAGTAAACGTTTCCAAATTCCATTTTCAGCACTCACTTTCACGGTAAGACGCTAAGCAATTTACGGAAGATCAAATATTCTATGAGTTCTTATTGTTTTCTGTTATTATTATTATTATTATCTAATATTATTATCCCATTATTTCACCTCACAGTCACACTAGGTTAAAGCCATCAATAACGTAATGTCCTCAAAAATAACCTGATCAGTTTGGCATCCATGTGAGTCACTTGTGTCGGTTTAACCTCCTGTCACTATTTTCTGTGCATATTTTAAAGGGTCATATAATAGAAGCCCAAAATAACAATCAGAAATGTATTATCATTGTCTATCCAGTGAGGTAAGAAATTGCACTCTTTGCATCTCTGCTAATTAAATATTGATTAACTTTATTTACATTGTATTTACTACACATTATTTATAATTTATGTTTCAATTTGGCAAATATAGCTTATATTTAGCTTATAATATAGAAGCTTATAGCTTATAGTAGCTCATTGAGGTACTAATGATTAGTAAACATTTACAAATAATGAATATAGTTTCCACCAGATTGGGTACTGCAAAAAACACGAATGATTAATAATTGATATTATATGTGCAAATAGTAGAAGTCTACACAACAAACGAAGACCAAATATATGACGTTTACAGACTGTGATTATGCATTAATGAATAATATGATACCATGAAAAGTTTGTGAAGTGCTTAAAATGACTAATTAAGCTCATTTTTCACAACATTTGTAAAAGTAAAAAAGAGCATTAGGTAATATATGAGCTGAAGGTTAATGGCATTTGTTAGCATTCAAAAGTACATTAACAAATGTGACCCTGGACCACAAAACCAGTCATAAGGGTCAATTTCTTGAAATTAAGATTTATACATAATCTGAAAGCTGAATAAATAAGCTTTGCATTAATGTATGCTTTGTTATTATAGGACAATATTTGGCCGAGATACAACTATTTGAATATCCAGAATCTGAGGGTGCCAAAAAATACTGTGAAAATCGCCTTTAAAGTTGTCCAGAATGAAGTTCTTAGCAATGCATATTACTAATCAAAAATTAAGTTTTTATATATTTACGGTAGGAAATTTACAAAATATCTTCATGGAACATTATCTTTACTTAATATCCTAATGATTTTTGGCATAAAAAAAAAATCTATAATTTTGACTCGTACAATATTTTTTTTGGCTATTGCAACAAATATACCCCAGCGACTTAAGCCTGGTTTTGTGGTCCAGGGTCACAAATAAGCTTTTAATGATTGTATTTGAAGGATTTTTTGTTAAAATCATTTGTAGATTTTTAAAAAGTGCATGAGCTTATGAATTGAATGTTTCATGACATTTGTAAGCATGATCTATTAAGCATTATAGAATGTTTGTTAATAATTTATTAATGAAGCTTTTATTCATTGTAAACCATTTGTCAAAACCTCTTGAATATTTTTGTGCATGATCATATGAATTGAAAGTTTAATGACGTTTGTAAACATTTAAATAGACATGAAATAATGATCTGTTAATCATTAGATAATGTTTATTAAAGTAAAAGTAAAGTTTAGTAAACATTAACAAGCACATTATCTCACGTTTCTAGCTATTTGAATATATATTAACTAATGATCCCTTAAGCATTATATAATATGTGTTAATGATTTATTAATCAAAGTTATTATAAAGTATTACCAGTACCCCAAAGTTATTTACTATGATTTTTTATATAGTATTTTTCTTTTTTCTTTTATATGCCACTTCATTCTTTCCTGACTGACAGCCTTCAAACCACTGAAGAAATCGTGCAGTTACTTCTTTTTGACCCAGAGGGACATGCTTTTGCTCAGAAGTTGCTCTTTCATAGCCCATGGAGACTCATGCCATTTTCAGGTATCTGTCATTTAAGTATCAACATTATCTCAGATGTCATAAAAATCGTAAGGTCTGAAAAATTAATTATTAGAGTATGTTTTACAAGAAAATACTTCAAAATTGTTCAATTCAGTGTGCTTCCTATCCCGCCAAGATCTCCCATTGTACGAGTACTCCGGGGAGTACTGCAAGCTCGCCGCGGCGACGGCGTTGGATGACGCCACCCTCAATCGTCTGTTCTGGCTTGGGGCCAACTTCTATCGCCCCGTGGACCTCCCAGACACCACTGGACTAAGTTGGAGAGAAGGGGTTTTCCGGTGTCTGGGGAGTGTCCGGTTCCGAGCCAGAACCATCCTGCCATAGAGTCCGCCGGCCGTTCCCCTGCTAAGTTCGCGGGCCGCCGCTCGCTTATGCTCACTGGCCGTGGCTCACTCAAGTCAGCCGGCCGTTCCCGAGTCAAGCCCTCCAGTTACTCATGTGGCAAGCCCTCCAAGCCCGCCGGTGGTTCCTCAGTCAAGCCTGCCAGTCCCTGAGTTGGCTCCAGTGCCAGCTGCTCGAAAGCGCTTTGCTGTGCCTACTCCTCCAGAGTACCCTCCAGTGCCAGCTCCTCGTAAACACTTCCCAGTCCCAGAGGATCCCGTTCCTCAGTCACGGCCAGGAGTGCCGTTCCCAGTTCTCAGTCCCAGAGTATCTCGTTCCTCAGTCGCGGCCAGGAGTGCCGTTCCCAGTCCCAGAGGATCCCGTTCCTCAGTCTCGGCCAGGAGTGCCGTTCCCAGTCCCAGAGTATCCCGTTCCTCAGTCGCGGCCAGGAGTGCCGTTCCCAGTTCCCAGTCCCAGAGAATCCCGTTCCTCAGTCACGGCAGGAGGGCCATTCCCAGTTCCTGTGTTTCACCCAGGGAGGGCTCCAGATCCCCCGTCAAGCCCAGGGAGGGCTCCAGATCCCCCGTCAAGCCCAGGGAGGGCTCCAGCCCCAGAGCTCGCTCCTGTGCTCGCTCCTGTGCCCGCTCCTCGTAAGCACTTTCCAGAGCTCCATCTAGTGCCCACTCCTCCAGAGCACCCCCCAGGATTCCTAGATTTCCTCAATTTTTTTGGGGGGGGCATATACCCTTGGCCGAGCCAGCCAAGGTCACGGAGGATCCGCCATGGCCTCCTGAGTATCCTGATCCACCATGGCCTCCTGTGTCCCCTGATCCGCCATGGCCTCCTGTGTCCCCGATCCGCCATGGCCTCCTGTAGTGTTGCTTTCGTCAACGAAAATTATGACTAAATATCGTCGTCAACGAACCTTTATCACGTGATGTGTGTTAGACCTACATGAAAAACTAAAAAGCAATTTATTTCATTTGTAGGTCTATCTGAATTTTTTTTATTTGTGCTATCATTAGTAATTGCTTTATTTGTTCTTGACCGCGACTAAAGAAAGGTTGCGAAACACTGATTTAGAAGACGAAAACCAAACAAAGTTAAGTCTGACCCAGAGAAAGGGACCGATGGCCGGCCAGCCGGGGTTCGTCTTTATTTAAATTTATGTGTATGTACTTCTAACATGTTTGGTTGGTAAAATAAATATTGTCAATTCAAATCAGAGCGTCTTCCATGTCTGGGAATGGATGTGTTCTTGAGTCTATAAGGTAACAATAATATAATAAGATAACCTTGTTTGAAATGGGTTTGGCTAAAAGAAAATTTTGGTTTCGTCTATACTACTAGGTACTTATACTATATTGACTGGGTTAAATAGAATTGCATTACTAAAAAGAGACTAAAATACAATTTTCATTGACTAAAACTAGACTAAATGTCATCAGTTTTCGTCGACTAAAACTAGACTAAAATGCTCAGACTTTTAGTTGACTAAAACTTGACTAGACTAAAAAGAGTATGAACGTGACTAAAACTAATAAAAACTAAAATGACAGTTTCACACAAAGACTAGACTAAAACTCAAATTAAAACAGGCCGCCAAAAACAACACTAGCCTCCTGAGTATCCTGATCCGCCATGGCCTCATGAGTCTCCTGATACGCCCTGTAGGCTCTCCATGTCTCCGCCCTGTTCCAGTCCTGCACCAGCCTCCAGGGCACCCGCCCCCCCTCCCCGATTGTACTGTTACGGACGCGCCGTCCGGGAGGGAGGGGATCTGTCACGTGTATGTTCCTGTTCTACCTATTTGGTTTTTCCTGTTCCTGTCCTCGTCATGTGAATTTGTCTCCGGTTTGATTAATTAGTTCGTATTGTTCCCAGGTGTGTCCCATTAGTTTCTGTCCATTTAAACCCTGTGTTTCCAAGAGTTTATTTGCTGTTAAACGTCTGTTCCCCCTGCTACGTGTGCATCTTGCCTCTATGTCTCTTTATTTGGATGAGTAAAGATGGTTCTATGTTGAAGTACTCCGATGTCTCCTTGATTCCTCGTTCCTACACAGTAACAGTAGCCGAATCATGACATACGCCTCTTACCTCTACTAAGTGGAACATATTTGTGTGTCTTGATTCTTTGGTTATTTCCCCGCGTTATTTTGGGGTGGCGTTGTCTCTACAAACGAGCCACTTGCTACACACAGATCAAGCACTATTCACAAGTGAAAACAGTTCTTAACAAATACGTAGATGGCTTCTGATGTGAAAGGACAACAGGGGATGCATTTTTTTTCACTGGAGGAAGCATTATTTTGGTCAGAAGCGACGGTTTGAAGTTAAAGTGCATTATTGATGGAATTGTTTTTTTTTTTTAAATACACAGCTTTTCACTTCACAAGACATTAATTGATGGACTGGAGTCATGTGGATTACTTGTGGATTGTTGTGATTGTTTTTATCAGCTGTTTGGACTATCATTCTGACGGCAACCATTCACTGTAGAGGATCCATTGGTGATCAAGTGATGTAATGCTACATTTCTCCAAATCTGTTCTGATAAATAATTGCAAACTCACTTTTAGGTATCTAAATGCATTTTTCATGATATAATGAATGTATGTCCTACATTATTCTCTCTGTTAAATATTCTGTTCTACTTGGAAAATACAGTATGTCACATTATGGAAGTACAATGAGTTGATTTATACTCCATAAAAAAAGAGGGAAACATAACTGGTGGAGGATAATAAGTTTTCAAACCAGATTGTTGAAATCCTTTATTTGGACCACTACTATGAATCCTCTTAGTCTCTAGACATTAAGACAGAAGGACAGTCAGACAGCCAAACCCGATGAGCAAAGATTTGAGCATTATGGAAGGTAAAATTAAATATAAGTGTCTATGCTCAGATTGTTGGCTAAAGGGCTTTGGAAAGTATGTCAAGCTTGGACAGTGGCACACATTATGTCGCAATTGTCTAACTGGAGATGCTTTGTGAGAGGATAAGATTACAGTTTAATTGTAATAATTTTGACCACTATAACAATAGGAAACAGGGATAATGACAGCAGAGTCAAATGTTAGCACATACAGGGTTCATTTACACTTTGACCAGGTGACGTACTGATTCTTTTATCAATTCAGGCTGTGTCTTTATCCAGTAGTGTTATAGCAGTTGTAACTAAATGACCCTGCTAATGAGTTATTGATCAAGCATTTGTTTAAAAAATGCACATAAAACCTGCTTTGTCTCTTGATGCGATAAAAAGTGGAATGACCAAGAGGTTTCTAAGAGAACAGACTTCCAAATTCCTGAAGAGTAAAAATCTACAGACTCTCAGCTAATCCGCCGGCTAAAGGGCTTTGGAAAGTATGTCAAGCTTGGACAGTGGCACACATTATGTCGCAATTGTCTAACTGGAGATTCTTTGTGAGAGGATAAGATTACAGTTTAATTGTAATAATTTTGACCACTATAACAATAGGAAACAGGGATAATGACAGCAGAGTCAAATGTTAGCACATACAGGGTTCATTTACACTTTGACCAGGTGACGTACTGATTCTTTTATCAATTCAGGCTGTGTCTTTATCCAGTAGTGTTATAGCAGTTGTAACTAAATGACCCTGCTAATGAGTTATTGATCAAGCATTTGTTTAAAAAATGCACATAAAACCTGCTTTGTCTCTTGATGCGATAAAAAGTGGAATGACCAAGAGGTTTCTAAGAGAACAGACTTCCAAATTCCTGAAGAGTAAAAATCTACAGACTCTCAGCTAATCCGCCAATAATTACCACATTTCTCCTGGGAGATCAATAAATATAGCTGAGCTTTCTATCTATAAATGAAGAAACCCTCACATAGATTTTCTCAAAGCTTTTTCTCGACCCTCTGCGTAGAGAAAAAAAAGTGCGGAAGTAAAAACCGAATTAAAGATATTGAGAAGAAACTCCAGGAATCCTTACATGCCTTGTCGGTGTTAATAGGCCCATTAGAGCATCTGCTCACAGAAAGATTTAACTGGTTTACAAGAAGTTCCTTTTGCTTTATTATTAGTGGTGTTGCTGAGGCAAGAATCTCTATTACAGTTATTCATTCTTTGGGTTAGAGATTTTTCTTAAACGTAACTCATCCTGCACTGTTTGTGGCGACATGAATGATACCCCAATTTACGTGGCTTGTTGACAATGAAATGAGAGAAAAAAAAACACATTTTTTTTTCAAAATTTCCATCGAAGAGGGACAATTTATTTATATTGTTATATGCATTATCACATTTTTATTTTTTATATATTTATTTTATTATTTTTATTTTAAGTTTTCATTTTTTTTTTACTTTTTATTTTTAGTACTAATTTTACTTTTAGTTCAGCTGTAGTTTTTATTTATTTCCAGTTGTAATTTTCGTTGTTCATCTTAAACTTATTTTAATTACCAAGGAACATTTCTAATTTTCATCTAATGTTTTATTTGTTTTATTTTATTTTATTTTATTTTATCTCTGTTAACAAAAGTTTTTTTTTGTAGCTTTAGTAAACGATAATGATTTTATTTCAAGTAACAAAAACAATTTCTTGTGGTTTTAAATGTAGTTTCCATTTTAGTTTTATTTAATAACCCTGCTAGCAATCAACTATATCATCTTAGCAACCACCTACTAACCCCTTAGCAACAAGCTAGAACCTCTTAGCAATTGCATAGCGACATCCTGACAACCCTTATGCACAGGTAATCACTACTCACATTTTGTTAACAAAATACAGAAATCTAATTTTCGATTTGTTTTCTTCTCTTTCTTAGGGTCAATTGCATCACATCTCGGGCTGATGTAGGGACAGTTTTGCCATATCCAGAACAGAACTGATCCTGAAACAGACATCTGAGACTCTAGATATCCATATGGAACCAGATCAGCAGGGGGAAGTGAGTATTCTCACCAGAGAACGTTCAATGCCAGTACGGCTTCACCAGTCGCAGCCTCGGAGGGAGCCGCTAATGACAATTCACAGCCAACTGCTGTCTCTTGGGCTGCTGAATCCCTGCGTTTAGTAGCATCTAAAATTCATGACAGATTTGTTATAATCCCAGGCAGAGCTACGCAGCAGCACTCTCTAAACACAACTGACAGCGTACTGTACAAGATTCTTTAAAGACCTCATCAACAGGCAGTGTGCTAAATATGGCACAAAAGTGTTTTTTTCTTCCTCTCCCAACCTACATATAGCCATGTTTTTGTGAGTATGGACCCTTTTTTCTCACTTTGATCTCTGTGATTGTGGACCAGCCCTCCAACTATGTGATAAACAGCAGCCTGACTCCCTCTGCCAGCCCATGCATGTGTTTCTGGGAGCGACTCTGACCCCTTGGATGTTAAAATTGCCGGTGTGTGCGCGGATGTGGGGGCTGACTCTCTGCTGAGATGTACAGGGTCATACATGCATGTGTGGGTGGTGGTATATATCTGTCTCTCTCTGTTTCTGCCTACTGCACTGTACTTGCTATGCAAGAGAGAGGATGACAGTAGATGGATTTATGATGAATCTCCTTATTTTTCCTCAATAATACTCGTATATGCATGAGCATATCAATAGATAATTTGTGTTATTTAAAGCATCAGTAGTAATTATTTTCTATTGACATGGAAATTACTTTTTTAGAACCTGTTTGAGAAAATGAGGAGACTTACGTAACGTGGTGAGCGCGCTCTAATATCTGCCAATGCCACCTGGTGGACTCGAGTCAGGGAGGGGAAATGTTGCGTTTTGATTGGATGACTGTGTGTGTAGAAACATCTGGTGTTGTAGAAGGGTATTTGTGAGGACATGGGGACGACACGACCAGATGCCTGAAGGCGCTGCTGGAGATTTGGACTGTGACATCGGGCCATAAGAATGACAACCGCTGAGGAATACAGCTAATGTAAATCTGTACATTTATCGGATGTCACTCAGACTAAGCTAAGATTCTCAGGTGATCTTGCAGGTGAGCATTAATGAAAAAACAAAACAAAACAAAAAAAAAACATAATCTGACAAACCATGAGCCCCTCACCTGTGCTGCTTTAAATAGGATTCACGTTCCTGTTACTAACATAACCTCGGTTCCCTGAGATAAGGGAACCAGCGTTGCGTTGATACGCTTATGAGTAAACTCCTGTTTACTCTGATACTGAAGCCTGATTTGTTCACGTTCGTGTAGCTGCATGGTTCATGGCGCTTTAACCCGCCAAAAGGCGAGGAGCCAACATAAATCGGCTCTGAGCACCATTTCATCAGAATCTTTCAACTGAAGCGACAGTCATCAATTCGCATGCAGCCTTAAAGCATGGCAGCCTACGAAACAATCATTCCCTTAACTCAGGGTACCGAGGTTAGATTAATAACTGGAGCATTTCCTTTACTGAGGGATCTT
>NW_015506780.1:175336-176538 GCF_001515645.1 Sinocyclocheilus grahami
GAAGTCAAAGGTTTAGAGGGGATTTTGGATTTATCTTTTTTTTTTAATCACCCCATAAATCAGAAAATGCTGTCATCAACCAGAAAAAAAAAATAAAATAAATGTCACCATGTTTTTAGAAATGAAAAAAAGCCAAATGATATGTGAACAAACACTTAAGAATCAATTATTCTTAAGAATATAGATGGGAATACAATTGTAAAGTTTTAAGGAGATTTCTGACTTGAAATAGTGCATGAATAGTGCATGAAAAATAAATAAATAAACTTTAAAGTATGTTTTAATTGAAATCAACAGTTGCAAATAGATAAAATGTATTAAGTGTATTTTGAATGTATTCTTTCCACTAGTCTGAAACAAGATTTTATGAAAAGACAAACAATCTAAAATCTCAAAATTGATCTGCATGAAAAAACAAAGTTTTTGCCTGTAGTGTCTTGCCTTCAGTGACTGCATTTAAAACTTAACTGAAATGGGGGGAGAAAAAACCAACAACATCAATTTACATTGAAGGTCATAAGTCATCATTCTATACTAGCAGAATATCATTTGAGGTTGTAGCACCTAGCAGCTACCCAGAACACCCTGACATCATGTAGGCCACTTTTGCACAAGCAACATCTTCAGAAAATGTAAAAATTAAGTATTATAATAATCATATTTTAATGGCAAGCCTCATTTAAAGCAATATTGAACCCAAAATTAATTGCACATACATATTTTTGTTGATTCAGATCGCTCCATCTGTTCATAAGCATCATGCCATCAGCTGACAGGAAAAGGTTTCCTAACACTTTCAAATCTCAGGGCCTGTTTCCATCATGAGATCTTTGGGCCAATCTGTCTTTCTGCAAATGGAACAGAAAATGCTTAATTTCTCTGACAAGATTCTGAAAACACAATTCATGTCAACGAGATTTCACTTAGCACCAATTAAAAAGACAAAAGACAATGCAAGAGCCGTGTGTAGGAAGGAGACATTTCAGGGTTGTCTGTTGTGCGTTGCTAATGAGCTGTACTAAATTAAGCACTCTATTACCATCAGATGAAAGGTAGACATATGATGAGTGTGTACAGGTGATTAACAAAACTTAATTTAGACTTTTAAAGTATATTTATTTAACTGCAAATATTCCTTTATACCACACTCCCATAAACATGTGAGTAACACAAGGTCTTGCGAGCTAACAGTTCCCTGACAG
>NW_015506780.1:177043-177945 GCF_001515645.1 Sinocyclocheilus grahami
CTGCAGGGCAGGGACGTCCAAGTTATAAAACCTGGTGAAGGTAGATGGCCATGACCAGCTGGTGGCCGCACAAAAATCACTAATAGAAATCCACAAAAAAAGCCAAGGCTATAGCATCCACTATCCAGCGAGATAGAGACACTATCCTATCTCTGCAAAGAGCTGCTCTGAGTGTCTAAACAGGCCAGAGCGCTCGACATACACTCTAAGAGTGAATTGGTACCCTGCTCACCATATGGATTGAGAAGTGCTAGAAGGGCGATGACTTGTGCTCTAAACGGAGTGGAGAGCACTTTCGGCACATAGCCATGTCTCGGTTTGAGATTGACTCTACAGTCGTTAGGCCCAACCTCAAGACTGAAAGCACTGACTGACAGTGCTTGCAGGTCACCCGCTCGTTTGACCGATGCTAAAGCCAAAAGGAGGGCAGTCTTAAATGACAGGGGCTGCAAGTCAGCCGACTGAAGTGGTGCAAAGGGAGGGCCCCGTAGGGCCATGAGGACTATAGATAAGTCCCACGTCGGCACAGTATGAGGATGTAGTGGATTTCATCTCTGAGTTCCCCTCAAAAACGTAATGACTAAATTGTTTCTGCTGACCAACTGGACAGCCACGAGAAAATTATTTGCAGTGGTGGCTGCCACATACACTTTGAGCATGGAAGGGGTGTGCCAATATATCCAGCAGCTCTTGTAGAAGTTAGCACATGAGACACGTCACAGGACAGGTCCTCATTCCATGCTGCATACCAGTCAGAGAAGACTAACCATTTAAGGGCATAAAGAGGTCTTGTAGACAGAGTTCTAGCCTCCAAAATTGTATTAGTTACACTTGCGGGGAGCTGCAAAGACTCGAAGGTTCTACACCTCTGGCCAGGGATGCCAAATCATGCCCTTCGCTTG
>NW_015506780.1:181748-184219 GCF_001515645.1 Sinocyclocheilus grahami
TCCACAAGCGGAGTAGGGCGAGACTCATGCTCTCACAGTGAGAGCATGCCATATCAGTGAGCGCAGCCCCTGCGTGGGCGCTGCCCAGACAGGCGATGCACTCTTTGGCTACTTGCTTGCAGAGTCAGCGAGGAGATGATCTTCGTTGCTGAAGGAGAAAAATTCTGACGAAATGGTGCTCAGAGCCAAGGTTATTTTCGTAAACGAAAACGAAAACTAAGACGAAAACGATTGATGAAAAAACAATTTCGTAAACTGAAATAAAATAAAAATGACAAATTAATTGAAAAACTAAAACAAAACGAAACTAACAACAGTTATTGAAAAACGTGCACCAGCAGTACTTAACAGAACACTCAACCCATTATCCAACAGCAGCACTAATTTAATTCTTTCCCAGACCAGACCGTTTGACATAAAGACCGCGAGTCGCGACCCGAACCGCACCCGCGTTAAATCTATTACATCAGGTAGGCAAAATTATTTATTTTATCATGTAACACAAGCAATCAAACCAAAATTAGGCATTCTAAGTTGGTGCTTTGAAGAAAAACAGACACGCAGCGCAATGTAATAATTAACAGAAAAAAGACAAGAACGCGCATCCTTTCTGAAAACAATACAAAACTTTAGCATAGCATCTTGTGATCACTCTGCTAGGCTTTCGGACAAATGTGCATATAAATCACGTCATAAACGCTTATAATTCTTAATAAATGAAAATAACATATTCAAATATGAGCCTTTACTGTTAAATGCGATTGCCGTTATTATTGCATTTCATTAGTCCCAGTTATGATCTATACGCAGTTGTTCACGGAAAAGTGAGCAAGACACGACATTTACAATATATTATGATTGTTAAAAAAGAAAAAAAGACATCTTACCATCATAACCAAATTAGGCTACATTTATTGTCATATTAAGTATCTCAATACACATCATTAGATGACATTAAGCACAACTTGTGTAGATTTATTTAGTAAAAAGGCTTGACTGCTTCATTTTGGCGTATATTTGTATACTTTTACCATTTAATCAATCTCAGCATGCGTTAATTTTGTGTCGCTAGACATTTGCATCACTAAGGCTAAATTATGCCTAAGTCTTTCTTTGGCCTGCATTCTGGAAGTGATCTGTTAATTCTGTTAAACTGTAATTAAAACTGAAACTAAAACCGAAACTAAACTATATAAAAACTAAATGAAAAAAAAAAACTAAACTAAAACTAACAACAATATTAATTAAACTAATAAAAACTAAACTGAATTGTATAGCAAATTTGAAAACGATATTAAAATTAAATTAAATAAAAAAAATTCTAAACTATAATAACCTTGCTCAGAGCTGACTTATGTGGAGGTCGGCTCCTCCACTTTTGGCAGGTTGAAGCGCCATTGGTTCGTGCTGCCACACAAACGTGAACAAGTCAGTCTTCAGTATCAGAGTAAACAGGAGTTTCCCCATAAGCATGTCAACGCCATGGAAGAGACCGTTTGAAAGGGAACTCTAGACGTTTAAAATGTTTCTTTAAAGGAATAGTACACCAGAAATGTAAGTTATTTCATTTATTCAGCCTCATGTTGTTCTAAAGGCCTGTTCTCACAAAGACTGATAACTATAAGGATAACCATAACGATATATTAGAGTCCACACCAGCTGATGATATCATTCTGTTTATTATAAGTGCATGATGCAGTTATGTAGTTTCCCCATTTTCACAAGCTATTAAGCCTATTTCTGAAAAAAATGCAACTTTTGTAATCCGAAAATTCTTACTTTTTTTCTCGCAATTCTGAGTTTATATCTTGCAATTCTCACTTTTTACCTCAAAAACCTGACTTTAAATCTTGCAATTCTGACTTCTTCTTTTTTTTATCCAGAATTAATTATTTTTTGTTTCCACCACAGAATAAAAAAAAAAAGTAAGTACAATGTTTTATCTCATTATTCTCAGTTTATATCTCACAGTTTTGACTAAGAATTGCAAGAAAACAAGATAGAATTGTGATATATAAACTCAAAAGTTTTTGGAAAAAAGGTTACAATTATGCTTCTTTTATTTTCCTATCCTGTGGTGGATACAAGCCTCCATATTAAAGTCAGGTGGATTCTGATTGGCTGTCGATGTTTCATAGAATGAGAATGATTATTAACATTTTATAGTTATAGTTATCCTCCTTGGTATGACCTTCAAACTGTTTTTTTGCCCTGTAGAACACAAAAGATCCATGAACTGTCATTGTCTGGAAAAGAGCCACATGAAAATTCTTCAAAAATCCCTCCTTCATGTTCCAGAAACAATAACATCATACAGATCTGGAACAACATGAGGGTGAGTAAATACTGACAGAATGTTCATTTCTGAGTGAATTATTCCTTTAAAATATATGCTGTGAGCGTGCTAGCATGGGAACACAGATCTGTGAGACTTCAGCAGCAGCATATTGAGGATGTGGCTAATGGAGCTG
>NW_015506780.1:185110-185981 GCF_001515645.1 Sinocyclocheilus grahami
AAAAGATGCATTGCACATATTGAGTCATCAGATATGTAAATATAGCTGCGCAGGAAAGAACACTTTTACATACCTCGGGTCTCTAGCGACCCTATACACTTTTTACAAAAAATGTATCAGAAAACTGGCATTCTTTTATATTTTACTATTTTTTTCTTGTTATATTGTTTATAATTAATAGATATTAAGAATACTAAGAAAGTTGATGTCTAACTTAAAAAAATGAAGGAGGGAGAGGGTAGAGAATGATGTCCCGGGTCGCTAAAGACCCGAGGTATGCATTTAAGAGTTACGTTTAAAGTTAATCCATAATTGAGATTTAAATCTGAGTTTAAAGTTATGGTGCAACAGGATTAAAGTTAATCTTAGATATAACTTAAATACGATCAAAATTATGGGTTAAAAATGTAAACCTGCTTATTTTTAAAAGTTTGAAGTTTGGTGCAACAGAATTATTAGATAAACCTTGATTTAATCTAGATTTAAAATTAATCATTGCAAACCATTCAGCTATAATTTGAAGAAAAATGCACATTAGGCCTAATGTATGAAGTGAGCAAGCGCCAATAGGCCTAATGATCATTTAAAATATAATTTGAAGAAGTGTTTCTTTCACAAAATGAGAATTGTATATATATAACTATAAAATATAGGCTACTCAATTTTTCTCCCTCTTGCAGGCACTCATGTCACTTCCATTTCTTTCAGGTTAAATTAATGAATTCACGTGTTGTAAATCAGTCTGTAGGCCAATAGCGCACACAGCCCCTAAATTTAGCGATCAACTATGCATATTATAAACTTAACATTTAACATACTGTACAACATTTTTTTCTATTACAGGTGCATCTCAATAAATTAGAATGTCGTG
>NW_015506781.1:0-1198 GCF_001515645.1 Sinocyclocheilus grahami
TTTTCTATGTAGCTGAGTTGTTTCCTTTATCTGCAAAAGCTACTTATGTAAGAGAGAGAATTTCTGGTAGTCAGTCAAAAAGGAAATGGAGTATTAACACTATTGTTGTTGTTTAATTGACTAATCCATCATTGGCAGACAAAACCAAGGATTCAATGCCAGGTTAGTATTTAAAATAACAATAATTATATAAAAAAAAAACTAGCTCAACAAAGCCTTGATTAGCTCTAAATGTTGCCTAATTTTGCCCCTTAGTGCAATCCAACCAAAAGGAATAAACATCACAACAGGCATAAAGTACAAAACATAACACACAGATCAATGTAACATTAGCAGATGACAAAAGAAATTACAACATAGTTACAGTACATATTGCTGTTCTTTAGACAGAAAATGATTCTGGGATTGTTTTAAGTTTTTAAGATTGATGGTGTTACTCACCGTGTCCGCTCCGGGGCATATAATGTTTCCTAACACTGCCAGCTGATCAGCGCAGTCCTGCAGAACAGCACACGCTCTGAGCACATCTACAGACATCATACTGCTAACTAAACAGATGGGAAAATAAAGAAAATAGCAAGTAACTGTTTCCTTTCAATCAACCTATACCAACAGACAAATCAACTGTAAAGAAAAGAGCTACACGTGCTGCCGTAGTTACGGTGTCCTTTGTCATGACAGCACTTGTACACAGATTAACATTACTTGTATATATTAGCTGGCTATTTTTACACCAGATTTAATTAATTTTAATGCACAGTATATTCTGACTACTATATAATGTATTATTGTCTACACATAGTGTAAAAATTAAACTCACATAAGCCAAGGATTGATGACGTTACATTTTCTTTCACAGGTTACGTCATAACTTCACGTCATTGATGAGCGTTTATTTATTTTATTTTAATTTCAATTTATATTATATATTTATCATTTATACAGAAGACGGCATTTGTTAATTGTGATTTAAATGCTATTTTTGTGTTTTTAATCATGTCTATACATTACTGTTGTTGTTGCCGTTATCTTATTTTATTTATATTATAGGCCTATGTCTGTATGATTTCATGTACAAAATGTTATGCCCATATAGCAAAAATAGTGTTTCTTACCAAAGCATTTAAATATATGCTAACATAACAGTGAAGCTCAATTAAATACATTTTGAAATGTAAAATATATTAAGTTAACCTTC
>NW_015506781.1:1208-5081 GCF_001515645.1 Sinocyclocheilus grahami
TTTCCATTCATCAGCTGCGACTCTGCAATTGGATACTAATATGCGCGTCTCGTGTTTATAAGAGCAAAAACTTCTGATTGGCAAGTAATGTTAGTTTGGTTGAAAGTTGTGTTCCTCTCATACATTGGTAGGCGAACTCATGAACTCGAATGTGATATCAACAAGTATTTTTAAATGTAGGACGACTATCTTTTTTTCCCCCCGCAGCCAAACACCGCACGCCAGAGATCTGGCACGGTGCCGGAGAACTTTAAGCCCTGTAAATGTCATCAGTAGGATCTGACATTCAGAAACATGGCTTTTGCTATCACTGCTATGCTAAAGACACTCAAATCTATTTCTCATTCCAACCAGATGAACCTATTAAAGCTATAAGTTACTTAAAGGTGATGTATGTAGGATTGACACCTAGTGGTTAGGGATGCTCCAATCGATCGACCGGAGATCGGTATCGGCCGATAATCACACTTGGCCGATCTCACGAACCGATCCATACAATTTGATGATGTCAACGCGTGACGAGTCTGACGACGTACATGATGCATGGGAACATAAATGATTTGGCACCACAGTCATGTAATTGCAGGCGTGGAAATGCTATGACGTTTCGAGAAACAATGAAAAATTCGCTATTTGTCGTGTATGTTTTGCATGATGATATGATGAATGGATGGTTCATTCATGGAGCTGATCTGCGCCTCACTGCACACGTCTGCTGCGCGTTACGACTCCATGGGAACCGGAGCTGATCGAAGCTCTAATGCTTGTGTTTCTACCGGCCAGCCGCGGCACGTTTCTGAAGCGGCTCTCCAGGCTGCTTGGCTAAAAATTGTATTTTGTGAGTTGTCACAGCGTGGAGGATGGAACAAAACCTCATCGGAGCCTTAAGGGATAACGGTAACATAACACGCTGATCGTGGGCTGCCTTTAATTGAACGTTTATTTATAAAACAAAATATCTTCTTTGGCCA
The DNA here is from genome assembly GCF_001515645.1 of Sinocyclocheilus grahami. Classification (NCBI taxonomy): domain Eukaryota; kingdom Metazoa; phylum Chordata; class Actinopteri; order Cypriniformes; family Cyprinidae; genus Sinocyclocheilus; species Sinocyclocheilus grahami. The sequence goes on from NW_015506781.1 coordinate 2,180, forward strand.
TATTAGCTTACTCAATAGCATTAACACAGGCTTTACTCCTTTCAAACTTTATCTGGAATGTCACCGTTTCTGTCACTGCAACTTCGCGATCAGGTGAACGAACACACACAAAATTGTTTGCAAATTATAACCACCTCATATGGATTTTTATAACTCTTGAATCTGCGTCTCATTTCAGGGCTGCTGCTGCATCCTCCAGAGGTCACATTTGTGTCGTATTGAGGTTGTACATTGAGGTGGCCCAGTTGTAACTGTAATCAAGTACCACGAAAACGCATTGTAAACGCGAGTCCTGTCTGAATGTTGAATTTACTTATATTCCTACTAGTAGCCAGGATACATCAGCTAACTAACTTTAGCTAATTACTAACCTGTCAAGGAAAAAAATTGCCAACTCAGCATTCGATTTGAAACCTTTGTCTGTTTTAAGCTGTCTCCGTCTCTCAAACGCATCTCCAGTATTTATACGGCTTTCATTATACCGTTGACCATACACTTTTTTTGGATGGATGCCGAGGCTTTTTAAGATAGGTAGTTCGATCTCTGACTCTGACCCCTTTCGTTTGGCAGCTTCCATGACTGAAATTAAATTAAATACGCTGTGTTTTCTGCCAACTGGCAACCTGGGGTGCCGAAATACAATTGGGTAAACTGGCAGTGGGCAGGTTACATAGACCAAAACAAAGACAGACATACCGACACGGAATGCACATTTTCAAATGGAGAATAACTGACTGTAGCATTGTTTTTCAGATAAACATTAACTTAAATATAGCACATATTTCAAAATGTATTTCAGAGACAAGAAAAATTCCAATCTTACAGTATCTTGCATTTACGGTAAATGCAAATATGGATGAAATAGCCTGCTAGAGATCAACCGATTTATACTGAATGTTTAATTCTTATGTATTGTTATGTATCGTAACTATATATTTGAAAATATATCGTTTTTGCCATGTGGGTGCAATTCACATCTTTTATTGTTTTATTTCAATTCTTTCCCAAAAGATAAAATATGACTGTTAATTGTGATGCTTTAACCATTTATTGTTAATTATGATGCTATAAACAGTTCTTTCAATGCATATGTTAATATTGCACCATTTCCACTGAGTGATTCAGAGACCACCCAGTTACATCCTGTAACCAGAAAAGAGCCAGCGCTAGAAGGAAAAGATTACCCGGTAGCCAGCTGATCCAACACGACTGACCAAATGTCTCGAGATGTGTTCTTATACACATACCGAAACAAGAAGCTTATGTCACATTTGAAGTACCTCGCTGGTGCTGGGAAGGCATGAGGTTAATTCAGCAAAGGCCACCTAAGGTTAGGTTGCAAATTTTTTTATTTTGTATTATTATTATTATTCTCTTATAGACTGCAGAATTCAAAATGTAATTCACTGCTTCCTTTTATGTCACAGCTCAAGTATATTGTAAGTAATGTAAGTAAGATAGTATCATGTAAATAATTAGTTTAATATCTGTATTCAACAGGCTTCAATGAGACAATTTACTGAAATGTGAGGCAACTGAAATGAGGTACAATTGCAGTCATATTTTTACTACCACACACACACACACACACACACAGGTTTGTTTTTGTGAAAAGGGGGGACATCCCATAGGCGTAATGGTTTTTATACTGTACAGACCGTATATTCTATTGCCCTACACCAACCCTACCCCTAAACCTACCCCTCACAGGAAACTTTGTGCTATTTCAGATTTTCAATACACTCCATTCTGTGTGATTTATAAGCGTTTTGAAAAGTGGGGACATGGGGTAATGTCCTGAAAAGTCACCTTCTCCTTGTAATACCTATGTTATACCTTTGTCATTATACAAATTTATGTCCTCATTTGTCACAAAAACGCACACACACACAAAAACGCGCGCGCGCACACACACACACACACAAACAAAGATTAACTCTCCTTTCCCAGGTAGCACATGTACATCTGCAAGATGCCTGTTAAAGCATGACAAAAGATTATTAAAACAATGTGCTTTATAGAATTTTTTTTTAATTAACATTATTACAAAATGCCGTTTTTAAATGTGTACTTAAATGTTAAGAAACATTGTACTCTCTTTAAGTGCACTTAATTGGTCTTTGATTTTATATTATCTGCAAGTACACTTTATATAAAAACAAGTTTTTAAGATTGAAGTACACTACAAGTGCACATTCAATACAATCAAGCACACTTTTTCCACAAGGGTATAAATAAAAAGAATGACAAAAAACATTCTAAAAGCATCATGGTGTTTGAAGGACATATTTTACATTAGCAACTAATTATTGTATAGTGCATTGCGGTAACTATGGTTACTGTTTTCTTAAAGGGGTCATATGATGCTGCTAAAAAGAACATTATTTTGTGTATTTGGTGTAATGAAATATGTTTATGCAGTTTAAAGTAAAAAAAACACATTATTTTCCACATACTGTACATTATTGTTTCTCCTCTATGCCCCGTCTTTTTGAAACGCGTCGATTTTTACAAAGCTCATCGTTCTGAAAAAGCGAGGTGTGCTGTGATTGGCCAGCTATCCAATGCGTTGTGATTGGCCGAATACCTCAAGCGTGAGACGGAAATGTTACGCCCCTCACCATACTGTTGATGCCGTGTCTCGGATGGAGCGACGAGACAAAAACATCAAAACCCATTACAAACGAGGCATTCGTTGCATCCAGTGGGGACATAATTACTAATTATAATGACTTATACTGTCTTTTTACGCGTTGCGTTGCATTGCATCGCGCCGCGTAAACATAAAACTCTGTCTGCATTTGTGATCGGAGAAATTACAAACAACAAGCGCAACTCTACACTGCTCAAAACTAGCATTTGAATCATCAGTGGCAAATCCTTTAAATGAAAACGTACTTAC
>NW_015506781.1:7292-30186 GCF_001515645.1 Sinocyclocheilus grahami
AAATGTGTTTATGCGGTTTAAAGTAAAAAAAACACATTATTTTCCACATACTGTACATTATTGTTTCTCCTCTATGCCCCGTCTTTTTGAAACGCGTCGATTTTTACAAAGCTCATCGTTCTGAAAAAGCGAGGTGTGCTGTGATTGGCCAGCTATCCAATGCGTTGTGATTGGCCGAATACCTCAAGCGTGAGACGGAAATGTTACGCCCCTCACCATACTGTTGATGCCGTGTCTCGGATGGAGCGACGAGACAAAAACATCAAAACCCATTACAAACGAGGCATTCGTTGCATCCAGTGGGGACATAATTACTAATTATAATGACTTATACTGTCTTTTTACGCGTTGCGTTGCATTGCATCGCGCCGCGTAAACATAAAACTCTGTCTGCATTTGTGATCGGAGAAATTACAAACAACAAGCGCAACTCTACACTGCTCAAAACTAGCATTTGAATCATCAGTGGCAAATCCTTTAAATGAAAACGTACTTACGCGAGTCAGAACTGCCGGCATTCTTTACTCTCCCAGGATCAGTAAACAGTCCTCCATAAAAATGCGCTGCACACATCTGGATATTTGGGTTGAACTGTTCTTGAACAGTGTTGTAAATACAACTTAACCACTAATTTGTAGTCGTGTCCTCTTTTGGAAGACCAAACAAAGTAGTTTCGCTTTCACAACAAAAAATACAGCGGCCTAGCGTGAGGGGAAGCCCCAATTTAGCGTGCGCTGAGGCCGGGATAGAGTGAGTTGAGGCCGGGCTAGCGTGAGCGGAAGCCCCGGCTTAGCGTGAGCTGAGGCCGGGCTAGAGTGAGCTGAGGCGGCGGGGTCGAGAACGGCGCACCCGGCGGATCCGACGAATGAGCGGCAATCACATGTGACGGACCCCGGGCTGGATTCTGCTTCGTCCACAGTGAAAGTTGATGTATTCCCTCAGCGACCAGCACGGATCAGCTCCAGGCATGACGAAGCGGATATCGTCCTCTTTTGTACGACCAAACAAAGTAGTTTCACTTTCACAACGAAGCACACAGCGTCTTCACGACATGGCTGCAGCATCAACAATTTTTCATTTTATTGTGAACTATCTCTGTTTAACAGCCCACTTGCCAGTGAATAATAACTTAATTTATGGAGCTAGACAGCCTCAGTCCTCATGCATATGGCCAAGATATTCTTCACAAATCATTTTACGTGTTCCACAGAAGAGTAAAAGTAATATGAGTTTGAAACGGCATGATGATGATGAATAAATTATGACAATTTTTACTTCAGTAGGTTTTGTAATCTGCTAGTTTTCATTTCAAGGTGACCCCAGAGACAGACAGAATGTTTTATGTTTCTTGTTTTATGGTGGTTAAGGCTGTTTTCACCAGCAGGACTTGAGCTGAGCATGAAAAGAATGAGCTCATTTAGTGGTGGGGGAAGTTCAGTAGAGGAGTCACACGGTAGCCTGGCTGCCATTTGAGTTCTGTTGTGCCCACTCCGGCCTGTGTTGCTCACTCTGGTGAGGCTTGCAACCAAAATAGACCTGACTACAGAATGTACTATGACTCCATGAAATTTACATTTTAGTGGGTTGATCAGAAATGACCTTCTTTGTTGTCCGTCTTTAGGACTGTATTGTTTCTGATATGACGTATAGAAAATCATGCCTATCTGAACTTGTTAGTTTGAATATTTCTCTTGCTTTATGGCCTTGTTTTCTTGTGCATGCATTCAGTTCAGATCACTTATTGCCTTGCTTTTTGACCCCTGATATGAGATCCAACCCCTCCCACTATAAAGTAACACAAACATGGTGTTAACAGAGTTGCTTCCTTTTGTCATTTATAAAAGGAATAGTTCACACAAAAATCATTTACTTGCCCTCATGTCATTCCAAATCTGCTTTGCTTTGGTATCTTGAAGAACTGATTTTGCCCATACAGTGAATTTAATGGGGTCAATAACAACACTGGACCCCAATGACTTTCATTGTAGGGCCAGTGTTTTTCATATTCAGTTTCTTTTTTCTTCCATACTCCCAACACCTTTGATTGTATCCCACATGATTGTATTCATGAAGCTTTCTGTTTCTTGAGTTGATTTATTATTGGTGTTTGTCAAGTATCTCCATTGTTGTTGCTCTACTTGGGGCTTAGGATTTGAACAGACCCCTGACTCAAATATTGAACTATGGTAAACAATGTATACTACAGTACAGACATCAATGATAACAAATCATGAAGCATGTAGAGGATAACAAAAAAAAAAGAAAAAGTGACGTGACATGTGGCCAAGTATGGTGACCCATACTTGGAATTAGTGCTCTGCATTTACCCATCCAAAGTGCACACACACACACACAGCAGTGAAAACACACACCGTGAACACACACCCGGAGCAGTGGGCAGCCATTTTTGTTGCGGTGCCCGGGGAGCAGTTGGGGCCTTGCTCAAGGGCACCTCAGTCGTGGTATTGAAGGTGGGAGAGAGCGCTGTACATTCACTCCCCCCACCTACAATCCCTGCCGGTATGAGACTCGAACCCACAACCTTTGGGTTATGAGTCCGACTCTCTAACCATTAGGCCACGACTTCCCATATAGCATATAGCATATTAACCAATCGTAAGTAGGTCTTCCACCTGGAAGATGATAAAATGAATATTTGCAGGACCATTTAAAATTAACTAGTGGAGTAAAAAGGTAATTTAAGAATGAAGAAATAAAAATAAAACTTGGAGTGATAGTTCACCTAAAATGGAAAAAAAAAGTCATACACGTTTGGAACAACACGAGTGTGAGTAAATGATGACAATTTTCATTTTGGGTGAACTATCCCTTGAAATTATGTTCTGAGATAGCCTTTATACATTTGGTCATACTTTAGTTTGGGGACCAATTCTCACTATTAACTACCTATTATCTATGACTTGCCTCATTAAAAATTAATGATTAGTAAGGTAGTTAAAGGGTTAGTTCACCCAAAAATGAAAATTAGCTTGTGTTTTACTTACCCTCGAAGCATCCTAGGTATATATGACTTTCTTCTTTCAGACGAATCCAGTCGGAGTTAAATAAAAAATGTTCCTAGCTATTCCAAGCTCTATCATTGCAGTCAGCGGGTGTTGCAGTTGAACAGTCCACAAGTCGTCAAATAAAGCTCGCACATTCATAAAACGTGCCTCAGACAGCTCCGGGGCATGAATAAAGGCCCCCTGTAGCAAATCCATGAGTTTTTGTAAGAAAAATATCCATATTTCAAACGTAATAAACACTTTTCTCTCACTTCCGCTGACTGTCATACACTGAAGCAGTTCCGGCGGATGACGTAAGACACGCGGCGTTGCGTGATAGTGACGAATGCGGAGAGAGAACAAAACTAAACACCGGTCACGAATTAGAAGTACAAACCGAAGATTTGCAAAGAAAAATGTTGGAGGATTTCGATGGTTTCCTTTGTTAAAGTAAGGAAACTTTGCTTCCTTTGCTTCTATTAAACAAACTCGCGAGACTAGCATACGTCATACGCCTTCCGCCGGAACGGATCCGTGTATGACAGATAACGGAAGTGAGAGAAAAGTGTTTATTAAGAAGAAATTCATATTAGTGCTGGGCAGTATACCGGTTCATACCGAATACCGGTGTTTATTTTTGTTATGATATGAATTTTTTAAATACCACAATACCGGTGTATGTCGCTTAAACAACATTCAGAACTCGACACTGTTTGAAAGGGGTCCCTTTTCACTGTTGCACTGTGGTGAGGGAACAGCTGTATGTGTTACTAAGCGTGAAAGTTCCGAAACTGAAGCTGTAGAACTAATAGAATGTGATGACACAGAAGAACTCATCCACATTAACCGCCACAAATATCCACCGCCCCCTGCCATCATCTCCCGCGTCTCACACACACGAGCGCGACTTTTGCACTAGATTTAGCAACTTTCAGACCCTTTTAGCACCTTTTTAGAATATTCATACTGACAAACCTAGCGACTTTTTTGGATAAACCTTAGCTATGGTTCAGCTGGAAGATTTCGCCAGAGCTGTCCCGCGAACGTGAGGTCTGACTTTCCCGGAGAAGTGTCACCTCTCTCGGTCTGTCGGTCTGTTCGAGCAGCAGAGAAGCAGCACATTCAGTTGGCCAAACAGCAGCCGACTTGTCAATAAACCAGTGCAAAACAGCAAAACAGAGCACCTGTCGATTACTGATTGTTTGGAATTATAAATATGAGCATAGTTCGTCTGTTAATATCACATGCACTTTTTTTGTTTAGTTTGTTACTCAGACGCAGGCAGTGCACTGCATGAGACAAAAAAGTAATATAGCCAAAACTACCGCATAGCCGCTCTTTAGTGTAGATGCATGTTGATTTTATCAGACGATGCCGCGATTATAAATGAGAGTGACTCCTGGTTAACATGTATTAAAAGGGGTCGTGTTTAGTCACTATTTAGTGTGGTATTTTTTGACAATATTCACTCATCACAGTAAAATAGGGCATTCTAAATCAATATACTACAGTATTTCCTTTCTCAATCAGAAGAAAATATGGTTTACACCCGGTCATGCATGAAAAAAAATACTGTCATGTTCCGTGAAACCGGTATAATTTTGAAAAATACCGTGATATAAATTTTTGGTCATACCGCCCAGCACTAACCTCCATAAACATACATAATTCTTACTTGTACCTATACAAAAACACACACAAACATCTCTACATATACACATACAGCAGATGAAAAAAAATTCTTAACTTATTCCAATACCAATAAATACCCAATTATGACAAATAAAATTGTTACACACTGCTGTATTTTATCAAATTAACCACACCACTTAAAGAAGGTGGTTAAATTCAGTTATCATTAGTCACCTTCCAAGTATTCAAAGAAGGACTTCCAAATCTGTACGAAGAGGTTGTTCAGTTTTGAATGAACTATTTCTTTAAGGAAAGTTTGCTGCAAACAAGCAAAAATAGCCCAGCCGTTCATCTAAAGTAGACCGAGGCAAATGTGTTTAGAGATTACTTGAGGTTTACCAAACGTCTGAAATCAGAAGCCCAGTGAAGCTCTTCAAACCCAGGGAGAGCGATCGTGGAGTGGAACAATGTGTCTCAATAACACTCAGCTGTCAACGACTAGAGGCGATACGCCAAACACAGCTCAGCATGGCAGATTTCACAGAGTGCAGTAACTACAGGAAGCGTGAAAACAGGTGAGACCGAAGAAATGAAATGTCACAGCGCATTAATGAGTGATTCTTGGACTCCTCTGAGGATCTACTAATACTTGACACATTATGTTCAAACTAAAGTGAACTCTTGTGTAATGTGCAAAAATCACATCTTTAATAATTGTCTCCTATACAGTATTGAGATTAAAGGAATAGTTCACCCAAAAATGGAAATTTGCTGAAAATTGAAACCCTCAGGCCATCTGAGCTGTAATTGAGTTTGTTGAGATTTTGAGAAATTTAGCATTAAACTTGCATACCAACACGGTGTCCAAACAGCTGACAAATGCATCAGTCAAAAAAACATCTAGATGGATTTATTTCTTACTAACACACAGCTTTTCACTTCACAAGACATTAATTGATGGACTGGAGTCATATGGATTACTTACGGATTATTGTGATGTTTTTATCCAAATCTGTTGTATTGAAGGAAAAAACAACTTCATATTGGATGGCCTGAAAATGAGTACATTTTCAGCTCATTTTCATTTTAGGGTGAACTATTCCTTTAAGTACAGAGCAAATGGAGCATCTTGTTGGCATCTCAGATTGTTCATACATTGTAATTAAATAACAGAGAACTCCGGAGTTATTAAAGAGCAACCTCTGAGCAAACTCTAATTCTTCATACTGCTGCTCAGCTATGTGCAATCAACTGAATAAGCCACAGCACTGGTGAGGGAACAGCTGTATGTGTTACTAAGCGTGAAAGTTCCGAAACTGAAGCTGTAGAACTAATAGAATGTGATGACACAGAAGAACTCATCCACATTAACCGCCACAAATATCCACCGCCCCCTGCCATCATCTCCCGCGTCTCACACACACGAGCGCGACTTTTGCACTAGATTTAGCAACTTTCAGACCCTTTTAGCACCTTTTTAGAATATTCATACTGACAAACCTAGCGACTTTTTTGGATAAACCTTAGCTATGGTTCAGCTGGAAGATTTCGCCAGAGCTGTCCCGCGAACGTGAGGTCTGACTTTCCCGGAGAAGTGTCACCTCTCTCGGTCTGTTCTGTGCAGTGAGCAGCAGAGAAGCAGCACATTCAGTTGGCCAAACAGCAGCCGACTTGTCAATAAACCAGTGCAAAACAGTGTTTCCTAGCACCTGTCGATTACTGATTGTTTGGAATTATAAATATGAGCATAGTTCGTCTGTTAATATCACATGCACTTTTTTTGTTTAGTTTGTTACTCAGACGCAGGCAGTGCACTGCATGAGACAAAAAAGTAATATAGCCAAAACTACCGCATAGCCGCTCTTTAGTGTAGATGCATGTTGATTTTATCAGACGATGCCGCGATTATAAATGAGAGTGACTCCTGGTTAACATGTATTAAAAGGGGTCGTGTTTAGTCACTATTTAGTGTGGTATTTTTTGACAATATTCACTCATCATGACAGTAAAATAGGGCATTCTAAGTCAATATACTGCAGTATTTCCTCTCTCAATCAGTAGAAAATATGGTTAACACCCGGTCATGTATGAAAAAAACTTGTAGACTTTGCTGTAAATATTCAACCAGTCGGCTTTGTATGTCTTGGTTAACAAATTCATCACATTTCATCTTAATTGTCAGTCGCTTTGTGGGTAGCCTCATTTACGTGACGTAAACATGCTCACGTGCCACACTGCAGCTGTCTCATGAACATGATCCACAGTCTTTTCAGAGACTCCTGTGTTTGTCAGGCCATTGACCCTCCTCTGGTACCTCTCTTGTCAGTACTGATTCAGTTTAAGGGCTGGTTTCCACAAGTGTGATGTTCTTCAGCACACTCTCAGTTCTGATAGAAAATTCTGTATTCTTTAACCAAGTTAAACTTCAAATTAAAAGTTAAATTGTAGCCATTTACTTTGTTTAGCAAGTGCTTAGAATGAGCTTTTGAAATTACTCAGTTCAAACGGCAGCGCAGCATGAGCTTACTACAGCAGATGTGTTTACTTGCTAATAAGTCAAGGTCACGCGAACACTAAACAGCACTGTGAGATCCAGTGTGAAGCACTTGGATTCGGCAAAGAACACGAATAACTGTGATTTTAAACTAGTTTTAAAGCCAGATGATACAGCGCTGACAATAGGGCCTTTCGCACCGCTTTAGTTCCAGAACTAAACGTACAGTACTAAAGTACTGGGACGATTTTGCACAAACTATTTTCCAGTACCATTTAAAGGGTTGCATTCGCACCGAGAGTGTGTACTAAGAAGTGACGTAAGCCGGACGACAACGTCGTCATTTGTGCGTGGCATTCAACAACAGAAACAAAGAAGAACAACATTAACAACAGGAGGATGGAGGACGCTGTGATCGGAGCTGTGTTTATATTGTGTCTCGCGGGTTTCACAATAATGGACATAGAAAGTCGACGTATACGTAAAGCGATTGAAAGAACGGAAAGGAGGACTAAGAATCTCCAATAACAACTGGCAGTGCTACATTTGCTACAAGTGCCTGCACTTCAGCATCCGTCCATCTATCGCTGTTCTCCATACTTGCGAAATAAGTTGACACAATGTTTACAGTATGTTTACACGCCGTTTTAAATCATGGCGGATGAGGGCGTTTTCATACGCGTTTGGCCAATCAATGTCTACTTACGTCACGATTAGTACCAGTTGTGCTGGTTAGACCCTGCTCCCGAGTAGGAGCTAATTTGGTTCTTGAAAGAGGCAGTCCGGTACTAAAATCGCACCCATTTCCGGCGATGCTAAATTTTTTATATTTTTTTAATAAATAAAAAGAAAACAAGTAGATAGAATAGAAAAAGAATAGAGAACACTAGTGTTAGAGGGTCTTTAAAAAACAAGTATATATAATTAGAATAGAGAGTGCTAGTGTTAAAGGGTCAAGGTGTTTTAATAAATAAAAAGAAATGTAGGTAGAATAAATACCGAACAGAGAGTGTTAGTTTTTTTTTAAATGGTAAATGAAAAGAAATCAAGTAGTTAGAATAGAAATAGAATAGACAGTACAAGTGTTAAAGGGTCAAGTAAGGTATAAGTCTGTGAAAGTGATTTTGTGTGTCTTTGGGATGGCATTATAAAGCGCCAGTCACTTGCAGAACACAAGCTTCTGGAGGGCACATAAAGTAGTGAATTTAGGGGTGTAGAGCCAGTGGTTGTTTTGTAGGCAAATATCAGTGCTTTTTATTGTTGATTATAAAGTGAAATTACATCAAAATTATAATGATTGTTTTAATGCATTATTCTCTTTGACAAAAATCTAAATTATTGAGGCTTAAATAGTTTAAAAGCTAGCTTTTTTGTCTGTCACCCAGCCATGTTAAATACATTGCTGTTTTACTTACTTTTTTCAAAGAATTTAGTGTAATTGTGGAATTTTGTAAATATGCATTTGCGTTTTCCGTGAAAACGGGGGACATTGTTGACTATAACTTCCTCTTCCCTTTTCCCTTGTTGTGTTTTTTTTTTCCTCAAGGAGGAACAATATTTTTTTTCTTTCAATTGAACATGTTGAAAGGCCATCAGCAAATGAGATATCTTATATGCTATCACCACCATAATTAGACCTTGACCTTCTTTACAGGTGTTCACATGTCCCCCACTAGACCAGTTAAGACCAAACTCTGGCTGACTGTATTTTATCAGTCAACTTAATCACACGGTCACCTGTCAAGAAAAGTTCAGACTTCGTAGACTCAGTTTAGAGATAAGTAATCTCATTGATGAATCTGATTGAGACAAACAGCTATCTATCAGGATGTTCTACTAAAGCTATACTTAGTATAGTAAAGGGATGCACCTCGGTATCGGCCCCGATACTGGTCTCCTGTACTCGTACTCGTTAAAATGCCCCGATACCTAACGCCGATACCACACAGCATGTGATAAGCGCCATAATCAGACAAAGAAACACCGACAACAGAACAACAGACAGCAGAAAGGAGTTAAGGATGTCTACTACGAAGTATATGTATGCAATGAATATAATGTTAAACATTCAGTATTAACACCTGTATAGCTGATGTGCGTGAGCTGATAAACAAAGCACGCTGAGTGGATTGAGCGCTCGGCGGCGCAGATGCGTGTACTTGTCGAGTGAATATACCTTTCTCACAGACATCACTGGAAAGTTTGTAGTTCGGTCGGATATGTCAAAAACAAGTAAGTAAAACAATGCACAAGTTACTTAACGGTAGGGAGAGAGAGAGAGAGAGAGAGAGCACTTCTGTTGTGTGATCTTTGATGTTCACTCACTTGGCACATGCATCATTTGGATTAAAACGAAATCGTAAAAATAAAATCATTCATAGGGGCGTTCACTATAAACTATTTATTTTAAACTTTAGGCATACACGACTTTCTGGCGAAAGTGAATCTATCAGCCTGTGTGAAATGCGCTAGGCTGTGCTACTGTCCTCTCATTCTGCATCAGTACAAATACCTGCACGCGTCGGATATGTCAAAAACAAGTAAGTAAAACAATGCACAAGTTACTTAACGGTAGGGAGAGAGAGAGAGAGAGAGAGAGCACTTCTGTTGTGTGATCTTTGATGTTCACTCACTTGGCACATGCATCATTTGGATTAAAACGAAATCGTAAAAATAAAATCATTCATAGGGGCGTTCACTATAAACTATTTATTTTAAACTTTAGGCATACACGACTTTCTGGCGAAAGTGAATCTATCAGCCTGTGTGAAATGCGCTAGGCTGTATACTAGAGATGCGCGGATGAGCTAAAATTTCACCCGCATCCGCTGCTTCAAATAAATTATCCACCCGCCCGCACGTATAATTTTCACTGATATAGATATCCGCACCCGATCATCACTTTAATTACTCTAATTCTTTGTTTTAAGCATGATGTTATCAGATTCAGTGACGTTAGAACTAATTTGCCAATCTCTGATAGTAAAATAATACGCTGATCGTAAGATGCTTTTAATTGAACATTTATTTATAAAACAAAAGTTTGTCTTTGGCCAGATTAGCCTACATTTTCTTAATAAAATAAACAGGCTGTTGTTCAAATAGTTTGGAATATTATGCTATAACTTTCCAAACAGTTGCAGTATAAACATATATATAAAGAGGGTTAAAGTCATTTAATTTATTTGATGTATATGACTAAAATTACTTTGAAAAATTACTTTTAAAAGGTTAATTACTTTGAGGAACACTAAGCTACTTGTTTGCATCCTGTTTAGCAGAAATGTTCACTAAGAGTAGGAATCCCACAGGTCCTGCAGTGTTAACTTTCGTGACAAAAAAACTAAACAAAACAAAAAAAAACTTGGTGTTTCCATGGTACTTTTTGGTGTTTTTCCCCTTTTCTTTTTTTAGTGATAATGCATTTTTCTTCCTTAAAGAATATACCCTTATATCCCAATTTTATGATTTAAGCAAATCTTAACCAGCCACCTGATTCAGTGAGTAATTTTACAAGGATAGTTGCATAAAGACAGCCAGAATCAATTTATACAAGTACAAGTAAGCAGACAGTTTTGAATATGATGATTGTCAAATTAGAAATAGCCTGAAATTGTAAGAGTTAGTGTGACATAATGTTAAAATGTTTGTGTTCATATGGTTCATATGGTCCTTTCTCACTTCACTCACTACACCTCAGTTGGCTGTTTTTACTTGTAGAAAAGTTGCTCCTGAGATTTTTAAGTGTGCTTCAGCCCTTAATTTGAGTTGGACAAGTCACAACGTTTGCACAGGATGTCAGCCAAATGAATGTGAAATTGGCAGCGTCTTTTCAGAATTGTGGTCATGTGTTGGCCTGTTGCAGAAAGTACACTCTTATCTTGTTCCCTTTCCTTAACCTTTTTTTCCCTGTTGTACAAGGCCAAGGTGGATTTGTCCATAGAGCAAAATTTAGTATAAATAGTTGACTTACAGTAGTACCACAAGTTGTGACAAAAAAAAAAGCAGTTTGCATAACTTCATGTAACTCAATGTCTTTCCTCAATTGGATATATATTGAGAATAGAGAAGCTATGCAAGCACAGATGATACTGTGCCTTTGGTGTGTCCTTTTTTTCTCCCACACAGTAATTCTCATTTTGAAACGGCAGTTGCCTAGAGACCCCGATTCATGGAAACTGAAATAAAAAGGTCATTTCAGCCTGTGAACAGTTAGTTAGTAGTCCCTTTACGGCATTTATGGAAGGAGAGTTGGTGGGTATTGGAGGGAGGAACTAAACCTTCTGCTGCAGTGTGTTATTATCTTGGCCTGTCATTGGCTGCTCAAGGCAGCTTGCTGTTTGCTGCTGTAGCATAGGGGCGAAGGTCAAGTATGATGTCAGCCTGATGAGGCAAGCCACTGCACGCAGTAGGATCAAGGTCCCTCACAAGTTGTTTACACCTAGTTAGTTAGTTAGACACTTGTGATGTCACACAACAAACTTACAAACCTCTACATACATTAGTAATTTTGTAAGTTAATATTAAATAGAGAACACTCATGCCAAATTTTCAGGAATTTTGGAAGATATAGGCTGGTCAGTCTTATAATGTCCATGTTTCTTTGAAAATGTTCAAATCTTACAATTTGTAAATTTATTGGTTGAAAGTGGAACATGATCTGTATCTGGTTTTCTTGTGTTCACAGGTATGGCCTCACAAGTCTTGGTCTACCCACCATATGTTTTCCAAACTCATACAAGTGCCTTTTGTAGTGTGAAAAAACTCAAAGTTGAGCCCAGTAACTATGTTTACCATGAGAGGGCCTACCCACAGACTTACTTGAATGGTAGAACCCTTGGCATTGCTTACCCGCCAAAACTCACTGCTTCATTTAAGACACAAGATTCTGTGATTGGCAGACAGGAGTTTCCATTGCAAACGGCTGCTGTGCGCGGTGTGCAACGTCAGCATACCACCATATCGGTGAAGCCACAAAAAGGGGCCATCTCCTCTCAGGACAAGGAGTCGGAGCACCAGGAAGAAGGAAGGGGTTGCAGCAGTGGAGCTACAGGGGCAGCTGGAAGGGGTAGGGGAGAGGGAAGCGGCAGTCAAGAAGGAGTTGGAGGACAGGGTGAAGGTGGTGGAGGAGAGGACGAGGGTGACCGGGAAGACTGTGGAGGTTTTAACTTGCAAGACAGCTCCCACAGATGTGGGCTGAAACGTAAGAGTGGGGAGCTGGAGAACTTGGGGAGCGCCATGCAGATTGTAGAAGACCTGTCAATGTTACCTGCAATGTTGCAATCAAATGTGGGAAACCCACCAGTTGCGGTGCCAGCGGCAGTTGGTGGAGGGCCTGCAAAGCAAGGTGGAAATTCCGGAAACGGGGATGGAGACTACCAGTTGGTGCAGCATGAGTTGCTTTGCTCTTTGAAGAACACCTACGAGGTATTAGACTTTCTCGGCCGTGGTACTTTCGGCCAGGTAGTGAAATGCTGGAAACGAGGCACCAGTGAGATTGTGGCGGTGAAGATCCTGAAGAACCATCCATCGTATGCACGACAGGGCCAGATTGAAGTAGGCATCCTGGCACGCCTCAGCAGCGAGAATGCGGATGAGCATAATCTAGTGCGAGCTTTCGAGTGTTTCCAGCACCGCAGCCACACCTGTCTTGTGTTTGAGATGCTGGAGCAGAACCTGTATGATTTCCTCAAGCAAAACAAATTCAGCCCGCTTCCTCTGAAGGTGATCCGTACCATTCTTCAGCAGGTGGCCACGGCGCTAAAAAAGTTGAAGGCCATGGGACTGATCCACGCGGACTTGAAGCCTGAGAACATCATGCTGGTGGACCCTGTACGGCAGCCCTACCGGGTGAAAGTCATAGACTTTGGCTCAGCTAGTCACGTCTCCAAAGCCGTCTGCTCGACGTACCTCCAGTCGCGGTACTACAGGTATGTACAAACAAAAGGCCGAACTGGTTGTCAGCTGAAAATGGTTTTGATACCTATAAGAAATTACCTCAAGAAATTATCTCACAGTAGCCAGTTATTTGCACTTACTTTTGTTTTGGTTGCTATACTGAATGTTGAAGTTGAATAGATGCACTCTTGAGTTCAGCAGTTGTTTTGTTTGGTTGTTGATCAGTATTTTGTGCAAACAAAATTACTCTTAAAGGGTTAGTTCACCCAAAAATGAAATTAGCCCATAAATTACTCACCCTCAAGTCATCCTAGGTGTATATGACTTTCTTCTTTCAGACGAATCCTGTCGGAGTTATGTTAAAAATGGTCTTTGAAGCTGTTGAATGCCACTCAGCGGGTGTTGCATGCATCCGTCCAAAAGCAGTTAAATAAAATGCGCCCATCCATAAAAAAAAAAAGTGTCTCACATGGCTCCGGGGGTGAACAAAGGCCTTCTGTAGCGAATCGATGCATTTTTTTGTAAGAAAAATATCCATATTCAATACGTAATAATCACTTTAATGTAGCTTGCGCTCACTGTTTTACCCTGGAAGCAGTTCCGGGGGAATGACCTATGAGGTCAGTGTTGCGCATGCACCAGTGAGTCTCGTGAAAACCAACGCTTGTTAACAGATGTCTCCTCTTGGCTTATATCGAAATCTTCCGACATTCTTCTTTAAAAATTAGTAACCGTTGTTTTATTTTGATCCCTCCCCTGCGCTTCCGCGTGCGTCACTTTTGAGTGGCGCATGCGCAAAGCCGACCTCCATACGTCATTCCCTCGGAACTGCTTCCAGTGTACAACAGTGAGCGCAAGCTACATTAAAGTGATTAAGTTTTGAATATGGATATTTTTCTTACAAAAACGCATCTATTCGCTACAGAAGGCCTTTGTTCACCCCCCGGAGCTGTGTGAGACACTTTTAATTTTTATGGATGGGCACATTTTATTTATCTGCTTTTGGACGGATGCATGCAACACCCGCTGAGTGGCATTAAACAGCTTCAAAGACCATTTTTAATATAACTCCGACTGGATTCGTCTGAAAGAAGAAAGTCATATACACCTATGATGACTTGAGGGTGAGTAATTTATGGGCTAATTTACATTTTTGGGTGATCTAACCCTTTAAGCTTGTAATTCCTTCTCACTAATAGACAGTGTTGGGCAGTAACGCATTACTTAGTAACGCGTTACTGTAATTTGATTACTTTTTTTGTAACAGAGTAATTTAATGCGTTGTAATTATAGTATAGTTACAAGCCGAGGTCTGCATTGCTGACAGAATGCAGTGATTTATAATCTAGAGATTGTAAAAAGGATGTAGCGCACGCCCTGTCGAGTCAAGTGCCAGTGGATTAGAGACCTGCTCCCGTGAGACCCGACGCAACAGAGTGCAGCACGGGACAAGATGGGCGAGTGCTGGTGCGGGCGGGTAGACACTCGTGTATGTGTGCGGGATGCGAGAGAATAAAATGATTCACGGGACTCCCGCAAAATAGAAATATCTAAACATAAAATATCTAAAACAAATAAATTGTTATTCATCTATTGCACAAAAGCAACATGAAGTAATATAAAATATAAACGGTTAACAGGTGCAAGCGTATGCAGCTTAAATTTAATTGCTATTTATTTTTAAATAGATGATCAACACTCAACTTAAAAAAACAGAACAAAAAAAAATTGTATGCAAACATGTAAATGGCACATAATGCAGTTTTTAAATTAGCTTATAAATAATAACATTTCTAAGCTATTTGTTAAAATATATTCAATTACACAATGGCTGTCAGCATGTTTCATAACAGATTAATTTAAACATACTGTACATTAAGTAATTAAGACTAACAGGTTTAGTAAAATATAATGAGTGTATGGTGTAATATTTCGCAAAATGCTCCTCTCTAGTCTTCATTTCTTGAGCAATTACATGAGGCATCAGATGTTCAGTCATGTTTTTTCGCATTAAAACTAGTAGTACAGAGGAAGGAATGACCGCGTTCACTCGCGCTCCGCTCTGCACAAATCTGCGGGGCGTCACGGCTCAGACACGGGAACCGGAGCTGATCGCGGCCGCTCTAGTCAGTATTTGATAAAGAATATCTCTTTGGTTTTGAGACTTTAGTCTTTGCAACTTCAGGGATCTTATCTATGCACAATCAGCTTGTAACACTCCAAAGAGGAAGGAAAACTTGAAATCGCATCATATGACCCCTTTAAATGCACTTTGCATACAGCTGATACTTTTGAAATGTATTTTGTTTCCCACTAGCAAAACAATTGCATAGAACCTGAAGTTTGCGTGCCTGTAACTCTAGAAGTATTACATTCCCTTTTAGATTCTGGTTAAGAAATTCTTTTTTTTAATTTTAATTTTTAAAGCCCTTTATGGTTCAATCCTAGGGATATGGGGATCCCGAGGTGACACAGTGTCCAAATTGTTGAATTTTACCCATTTTCAGTGGTCGAAAACCAAGTGTGGGTCACTTTCCATACAGCTGATGCTTATTGTATTTAAAGGGGAATGTCAGAAGAATAAATATTGTTGAAACTAGAAATGTAATTTATTTCCCTCTATCAAAACAATTGCATAGAACATACCTGAGTACCAAAAATGTTACTTTTCTGAAGTTTGCATGCTTGTAACTAAAGGAAGTATCAAATACATCTTAAGCCTTGTTTCTAGACTCACTGCAGAATGCTGATTAGTTGACAGAATCATCACTTGAGCGTGCTACAAGAGGAATGACAACACAAGGCCGCTATGCTGCTTATGCGTGCTGGGGTTGTTTACATCAGAGTGTGCAAACACAAAAAAAAATAACTTTGATATTTTCACATACATACAGACAATTTTGTGCTTGCTTCTTCACACGAGAATGACGTTGATCGCTACTTTCCGGCTACGTGCCTATATATCGTGTGCTATATCAAACAATTTTTCTATCGATATCGAATAAGGTGTACCGTCGATAAACATCGATACAGTCGATAAATATCGATACCGTTTTATCGCCCAGACCTATGTGTAAGTCACATTGGGGGGAGAAAAACATTTCAAACTTGCCTAATCTTGTGTAGTGTATCCAGTGTATCAGTGATTCTTAGTGTTGTCAAGGCATGTTTGAGAGTGGTATCAAGGATCAGCTCTCACCAAGGACAGTAGAGGCAAAAGTAGCGTTGTTGGTTTTAAAACCTATGCAATATTGTGCTTGGTTACCATGAATTCATTAGTTATCAACACTTCAAAAACACACGGGCCTATAAGAAACACGGGAAGCACTAGTGCTGCTATGTTTGAAAGTGAGGGATAGAAACATGATCACAAAAATTCCCTTGAAGTTTACAGACCTACACAAGGTTCATGCCACCCACCTAATTATCAGGGAACACGCTAAAGTAACGCATAGGTGTTTGCTTTCACAGATTGCACACTAAGTCCACAATTATGAGAGAGGGCCAAAATAACAGCAGTGGAGTGAGACCTGTAATTCTCCCTACAAACCAATGACTGCGTAACGGGAAGGCTCTTAAACTGTGTTTTACTTGCTGTTCGCTTTTGAAACATAAGTTCATACAAAATGAAAATTGTCATTTCTTCACCCTCATGCTTTTCCAAAGATGTAGGACCTGTGACTTTGTTCTGAAGGAACAACATTAGTCATGTGGTTTGTTCTGTGTTTATATTCAATAAATGTATGTTCAATAATAAAAGGTGACTTGACTGGACTTAAATGGCCACAACAACATCACAACCATATAGGTGTCGTTCAGTAAATATTTTGAATATTATTCACTTCGTGATAATTTTACCGTTTCATTTAAGAAAACTAGCATCATCATACTGTATACACACAGTAGCTTCATGGCAACCTGTCAAAATAAAAGTATGGTTTCACATGTAACAGAAATATATTACTGTTGTATTACTTTTGTACAGTATAATGTACATCTTTAAATATTCCATTTTCTATCAAATTTAAATAAAACAAATGATAAAAATAAATATTACAACCGGATTAATCACTTAATTGTAGAAAAAAATAATACAATTATTAGCCTATTAAAAATGTATTTCTTCCTTTAATTTTCATTTGATTTAAAATAAATGTTTAATGCCTTTATTTGATTTTCAGAAAAATTTAAAACAAGAATTTCGGGGGGGGGGAGTAAGTAAGTTTGTAGGGCCCTATTGTTCAAAATGTTGAAATTTAGACTTTTGGACTTATTTTTTCACTGAAATAAATGTTTTTGTAATTACACAGAGTAAAATACCGAAAAAAGGTACCGCTGGGTACCGATACCGGTACCGTACTGGTCAAAATGTGAACGGTACCCAACCCTAGTGCCGATGTCCTGCATAGTTTAGCTCCATCCCTGAAAAAAAACTCACTTTTCTGTAGCCTTAATCCTGAAGACATTGATTAGCTTGTTCAGGTGTGTTTGATTAGGGTTAGAGCTAAACTCTGCAGGACAGCGGCACTCCAGGACCGACGTTGCCTATCCCTGATCTAGTTAATCAATATCACAAGAAGAGTGCTGCTTTTTCCTCAACATCAGCATGATTACAAATGTGATATTGATTTTATACAACTGTTCAATAAAAAAAGAAGTTAATATTAAGAGACTTGCGTTTTAGACACTATATTGCCCGTTTTTGCTCTATTTTGCCAGCAAAAATAATTCCATACATAGTCACGGCGCTGTTTTGCGTCTCTGAGCAACATGAGGGCGTTTCGTTCCTGAATGAATCCTTCGTTAAATGATTCGGATCAATCGCAATGACTTACTTTATTAACAGTGACTTGCTGACACCTGCTGGCGGTTTTAATTTCACATTTAAAGTTTCAAATATTTCAAATATCAGTATTCAACATTTTATGTTTACAATATTAAAATAGTATTTATGCATTTGTAACGGCAGGTTAAATGCATTCATGTCCTGCATTAATCAGTGTGTAAATGCATCTAAATGCCATTTCAGATGCAGCTTTAGTGTTTCCTCTGCATTGCAAAGATGCATTTTGTTGATTGATACTTTCATTTGCTTGATAACAGCCTAAATGTCTTATTATAATTGACTGATTAATAGGCCTGTCGCAATAATCAATATATCGACTTATCGCACAATATATGTACATGACCTCAATAATTTTTGGTGACGCAATATATCGCCCATTATATTTACTTAAAAATTAATGTCACCATATTTTGTACATTCCACTTGCTCCTGTGTCTTTTGTAGCTTCTCGTACATAGCGTGGTGTAGTCACGAGGTGCTAGTTCAAATGTAAAAAATGCTTCTACAAAAAATAGTTTAATCTGCAGATATGGTCTTGTTTAGGGATCTGTGCCTTTGTGCATATGGACATCTGACTGCTAAGTAGTGATTGTGTTTTTCAGCAATAGTGTGCACCCTTAATTTACAAAGAAAAGAAGGTCAGGGAAAAATCTCCATACAAGTTCTTTGTGCATTTTTTTTCTACTTTGCACTTTTTGTTAGAAAATGTTTATTTACTATTTATTCAGGTTTTTTAAGGTATCTAATATTTGGATATTTAATTTCCATGATCTAAATATTCTTAAATACAATTTTTTTTTTGTCATTTGGAAGTGTGTAGGCCTTCTTGCATTATTATGCTGTTACATTATGATTATATATTTAGTGGCACAAAATGGTCTTTAAAATGACAATAATATCGCTTATCGCAATTATTTCTGGGGCAATATATCGCATAACAAAGTTATCGTGACAGGCCTACTGATTAAATATAAGAATTTGACTCAAATGATAATGCACACTTTTAGAAAAAATGGCTTTAAAGTAAAAATGACAATAAAAGGTCAAGATTAATTTAAACTTATTGGAAAAGATTAATTTCTGTCACTGCTGTGAACTGACCACCACACAAAATATGAAGAATATAAAAAAATGTAGGAGTCAGTTGTCCACTGTAGTCCTTAAGATATCAGCACAGTAACACTCAGTCAAATTATTATCGATAAAATCCCATAAAATATCCAGATATAATTTTTTGTCAATATCGCACACCCCTAGCTGCCAGCCGTTCCGTGCAATTGGCAGAGCTGAATTTAAAATTGAACACTGCATAACCCTCGCCAAAGAAGAGCTTAACTTTAGGTTGTTTACAAAATAAATCTATCAGTAGGGTTGGGTACCGAAACCCGGTACCATTATTGCACCGGTACCTATGTAACCAGTATGTACTAGAACCGAATCCGAACGCAGATTTCGGTGCCTCATTTCGGTGCCATGTCTGAGCAATCGATTTAAATATTTGTCCTCTGGTTCTCCGAAACGGACGTAAGAAGCATCATCACTGGCACCGCACGTGAAACATTATTTCCTGACTGAGAAAATGCACGTGAACTCAAGTCGGAAAGCTCTAATAATACAAATCCAACACATCTTTGTAGTAACGAGAGTATCCATGTTGTTTTCACATTCCGACTTAAAAGCACAACTCGGGAAATGAGAGCATTCGAGGAGCGCGTGAATGCAGTAATTACACTTGCTGTGATGCTAGCAAGCCTTCTGTTAACGAAGCTAAACATGCTTAAATTAAAATGCCTGAAGCTAAACCTCCCTTGTATTCACATTTCTAAACCTTGATGGCCAACAAAAGAGAACATTATAACCTTTTACTCCACAACACCAGTCAAATGCTTCCTTTTGTGATCTGATGAGACTTCTCGTCACAGAATGAGACAGAAAATATGTTCCATATGCTACTTAAAAAAAGAATACATCGATTAGCAATAGATTATAAACTAGGGTGAACATGCATCCTCTTTTCCCTGGACATGTCCTCTTTTTGGACCTACAAAAATGCGTCCGGTCGGGCTTTCTTAATTGCCTAAAATGTCCGGGATTCGGCTGTTTTCTTAATCCCACTCCCGCTGAATTTCTTGACCATTGCCGCCTGCTCCTGCAACATGTGTTTCGCTCCCGCGATTTTCGTGTCCACTCCTTTAAACATTCTAATACTGTATATAATTTTGGCGCATCAGGGAGCCGTTCTCAGGATGTGGTGTATTTAAATATTTTTGAATGAGCATTTTGCGCTGTTTACTTTCACTTTCGATTTCGCGATCACACGCACGATGTGTAAAGAGAGAACATCTTACAAGATCAGATATTTGTCAATGAGCTCAGGATCTGTTGAGCAGCAAATACTCCAGCATGGTCTTGTCAGTCATCTCTCCTTATTCTCGATCTGTGATCAGTCAAAGCTGACTCCGGTAGCTTTTGTTGGATGCAGGGTTGCCAAGTCCATGTTTTTTTCCACAGAATTGGGCTACTTTTAAACCGTTACCATGGGTTGATTTTCTCAAGTGGGTTAAAGGTTTGAAATATTGCATAAATTACATTTGACTGAAATGCTTGTATTGAAACATTTTGCATTCTACCTATGATAAAACTTTCATGGACGTCTACATTAACTGTTCCCTCCTGGTGGAATGACCTGCCCAGCTCCTAACTTTTTGAAGTTGGGAGCACCAGTGCTACCAAGTAAAAAAATTAATTTCGAGCCCTGCCTGTGAGGCAACAGAATATTTTTAATGCCAATGCATAAATATTTGGCACTGATGGCATCATATAGGCCATACTATATTGTAACTGTAAGTGCATGGAGCTGATTTTAGATCAGCATTTGGTTTGAGCTTTCTGTTATGATATGCATGTTCTGAATTTTATCCAGAGTTATTTCGGGATTAACCTAAACGTGCAGTCGCTTTTGCCAACCTGTTGATTATAGTAAAAAACTAAAACAAAAGTAGTGTTAATTTCGTTAACGAAGACTATGACGAAAAATGTTCGTTGACCAGCTTTTTTCCCTTGACTAAGACGAGACGACAATAAGGTCAATAAACGATAACTAAGACTATATCAACATGCAATTTCGTTGACAAAATAAGACGAGACTAAAATGCATTCAAAAAGATAAAAACTTTACCAAAAAAAGGAGACAAAATGTTATTGCAGACTGCTCTACTACGCGAGCTTTCATGAGTGCGGTAGCCATATATAAAGAGTTCTAATCCCTGAATCAGAGCTTCGCTGTTAAATTCATACATTTTCTGGCCGGTGTGTTTTGCTTATTTTAAGAAATCTGGCAACCATGTGCACATGCTCGCTCGCTCATTGCGTAAGCGACGTAATTCAGCCGGTCAGAGTTCTGTCATGAGATCTCACTTACTCAATCGCTGTTGTTTTAATAGAGAAATAGACTATTGCAATTATGGAATAAGTGGAATTACTAGGAATTCCACTGTTATAAAATTTTTCGTTTGTTTTAGCTGTTTTCATAATGTAGCCCGAGAGATTGCACAAGTCTTTGGTGTTGATTTTTATAATAAAAAGCCTATAATAAATCAGTACACTAGAATGTGTCCACATTCTATTGATTTGTGCTTACTGGAGAAAGTGCAGTACCTGAAATGCAAAAGTAAATTTATCATTATGATTATAATTTTGAGAAAAAAATAATTTTTATCAGTTTAACCATTATACAGAATGACGGAAATGTGACTAATATTTCATTGACTAAAAAACCTGACTAAAATGCTCATACATGTCATTGAATAAACAAAAACAGGACAAGTTTGTCTAAATATGATAACTAAAATGTACATTTGATTAAAATTAGACTAAATTTAAGACTAAATAAAAAATGGCTGCCAAAATTAATACTGCTGTATGGTTAACTAATAATAATCTTATTACTAAAATGTCAAGTTTTCTTGGACTAAAATACAGAATGACGGAAATGTGACTAATATTTCATTGACTAAAAAACCTGACTAAAATGCTCATACATGTCATTGAATAAACAAAAACAGGACAAGTTTGTCTAAATATGATAACTAAAATGTACATTTGATTAAAATTAGACTAAATTTAAGACTAAATAAAAAATGGCTGCCAAAATTAATACTGCTGTATGGTTAACTAATAATAATCTTATTACTAAAATGTCAAGTTTTCTTGGACTAAAACTAGACTAAAACTAAATTGGATAAGGTTGACTAAATATGATTAAAAAAAACTAACAAGGACATTTTAGCCCGGGACTAAGACTAATAGGTAAATAGCTGACAAAATTAACACTAAACAAAAGGCACATTTTTCTTCTCTTTCTGATCAGATGTTAAAGCATTTCATGTTTAATTTTAATAATAATTCAAATGAATTGTTATTAATAATTATTATTATTAATTAATTATTTGTTACCATGGCATTTTGGCTGATACCTTGGAGCCTGATTGGTTAGTTGGGTCAGCAGTTGTACATAGACACTGTAAATGGACATATTGTGTTAATTTAAAATGCAATGTGTGACCAATAATGAATAATGTTTGTTTTTTTAAAAAGTTAATTTATAACTATTATAGTTTATTATTAACCGCTTTCCAACCCTTAAGAAACAGACTAACACAACTTGAAAGTTCTGTGAAAGTGCTTGAATTGCACTCTTACGATCTGTACAAACCCTGTGTCCAGCTTTTTCTTGATTTCTGATAACTGTTCATGTTAATCTGAATCTGCAACTTTAAAAACCCAAGGTTTCTTATATGTAAGGATGGGGGCCTGCATAGACAAAAGGTTGGGAGCCACTGATCTACACAGAGGAACAACCCACCCTCCAAAATGACCTCAGTTTTCATTACTGTATGCAGTCACTCTGGGCAGATATTTTCATTGCCGTGATTATTCAGTGCCACTCAGAGACAGATCAGATATATGGACGGAGATGCCATTATTGGATCGGCTCTCACATGCTTATGAGGGAGAGAC
>NW_015506781.1:32761-34231 GCF_001515645.1 Sinocyclocheilus grahami
TGTCTTATTATTTACTTGCGTGGCAAGTAGTCATGTAAAAAGAGGGATAATGTACATCCAGCCGCTTGTTATTCATTATCCCTTTCATATTTTTCCTTTATATTTTAGACCCCTTTTTAGGGCTGGCTAAAAATATCTAACTTTATTTTGAATGATTTGATCAAAGACTGATCTTTTAATTTAATTATTTTTTTTACAGTTGATGCATCAGTTTCTACTAAACTATATTATATGTTGTGCTGCTTGTAGTAGTGTATCTCCCGGTTTGCTAATGTCACAGTGTTGGTGCCGGATTCTAGCAGCCACCCTGCACACAGACACACTGTCCACCGCCTCTGTCACTCATTGTATCAGTTTTATGGGCTTGCACTATACAAATGGGAAAGAATGTTCTAAATTTCTTGGCTGCGTGCCACTCTCTCTGAAATTAAATTGTCCACATGAGTAACATTTTCCAGGCAGTCCTGTGCACCCCACCCCCCCCACCCCCGACCAGTGCTGTAAATGCAAGTTAATCAAGTCAGTTTGGTTTTATAAAATATATTCTCTAAATGTATGTTATACTGTTGGTCTTATTGTGAACGATTCATCTGTATGTTAGTTTTATTATTATTATTTATTTATTTATTTATTTTTAATCAAAATATCTTCTGGTTAAAATGAATGACTTCTCTCTGGTGATGGGTGCTGAATTTCTCCAATCGTTTAGTCAGTTTAAATCCGGCCCCTGCAACCTCAATACCAAACCTCTAAATTACTGCAACACTTAATATTTAAACACTTAATATTTATTTGAAGAAAAAAAAAAAACTCTTTTTACTTTTTTTGATAATCCGTAATGGCCAAATATATTCACATTTAGAAATTTGATCAAAAGAATTTAATCAAATCTGGAATTCAGTGCCAATACAGAAGTATTGTTCTCACAATTTGTAGTCTGAGGGTGAAATTTGATGGTCAGTTTTGAGGGTTTGTCTTATATTGGTGTTTCTGTCATCACAGGGCTCCAGAGATCATTCTTGGACTGCCTTTTTGTGAAGCCATAGACATGTGGTCACTGGGATGTGTGATTGCTGAGCTCTTCTTGGGCTGGCCTCTCTACCCAGGAGCCCTCGAGTTTGACCAGGTAATTCTTCTAAAACACTGCTTTTCTCCTGCATCCATCCATCTCTCCCTCTCTCCCTCCCTCCCTCCCTCCCTCCCTCTCTCTCTCTCTCTCTCTCTCTCCCGTCTGGATGAATCTTAGGGTGTTTTCACACATGGCCTGTTGTTTCGGAACCTGGCGCGTTTCCCCCCTTAGCACGGTTCGTTTGGGCATATGTGAACACGGCAATCGCACTTGGATCCGCGCCAAAACAATCGGTCCGAGATCGCCTGAACGAGGTGGTCTCGGCTCGATTGAAAACGAACTCTGGAGCGATTCGGTTGTAGTGAGAAAGCAATCCGATCCAACGGACCAACGAACCAGGC
>NW_015506781.1:34391-37640 GCF_001515645.1 Sinocyclocheilus grahami
ACAAAGCAATCGATCTACAGGTGTGAAAACACCCTTAGGGTGCTTTCACACCTGACCCGTTGTTTCGGAACCTGTGGCGTTTCCCCCCCTTAGCTCGGTTCGTTTGGGCATATGTGAACACTGCAATCGCGCCCGGATCCATGCCAAAACAATCGGTCCGAGATCGCCTGAACGATTGAAAACGAACTCTGGAGTGGTTCGGTTGTAGTGAGAAAGCAATCCAATCTAACGGACCAACAAACCAGGCTATATCACAGTGTATAATGGGTAATTACATAAGTTCAGTGAAAAGCATTAGCTTTGTTATTTTGCTAATACTTCAAAATGAACCTGTGAATGTCTGTGGGTGAGCACGTCTTCGCCATTCAAAATCAAAGCGCACTTTTTCATTTTATAATGCCGTCTTATTGCTCTTCTTCCTAGTAGGTGCATTTTAAAAATGTTTTCCCGATGAATCCTGGACTCCTGCTCAAAGTGATAAATTAACATAACGACAGCTTAAACAAAAACAATAAGCATGCAAAGCTGTTGTCCTGACGGATGACAGCCGTGACAGCTAAGTGGAATCCCGGAAAATAAACCATGGAACTTTGACCAATGAGAGAACAGTTTACTTGCACGTGACTTGTATTAACAAATTTGGTCCGTTTAGAAACATTGCTGTGTGAAAGCGAAACGCACCAAGAATAAAAAGTAACATTGTAATAATTGTAATCCCTGTTTCGGAACAAAGCAATCAACCTACAGGTGTGAAAGCACCCTTATGAAACCTGCATGAAATATGTATGCATGCATGCATTGATTCATGCATTCATTAATTCAATATGTTTTGTAATAATACAAGATTTTCTTTTGATTCTTGAGTTAAAATGTGACCTAGATATGGTTGTGTGAGATTCACCCTATTTCTATCTCTTTCTGTTTCTCAAACTCTCTCTCTCTCTTGCTCTCTCGCTCTCTAGCTCTCGTTCTCTCTCTCTAGCTCTCTAGCTCTCTCACACACACACACACACTAAATGCCTCTTCTTGATCGCGTGTTCTCCATATTTCTCCTCCTCTTGACGTAATCTGTTTAGCACAGGGCCATGGTATGTGCTGTCAGGCCCAAACAATCTCCAGAAGAATTTTCACGGCCACTTCTTAGCAGTTGTGTTGGCGTACAAGTGTCAGCGTGTGGGTGTTTGTTGTGCACGCTCATGCTGCTGCGTCTGTCTGAGCACGCATGGTTTATGATCTGAGCGTTTTCTAGTTTTCGGGCTATACTCCCCCTGCTGCTGGGCCCCTGAATGCCCGAGGGTGAAACTGAGAGGAGGGGGCATTACCAAGTATCTGTGTGTCTGCATGTGTGATAGATGCGCAGGAACAAGCCCAGATTAGAACACTGTTTCTGGGGAGGGATGGAAAGCAGAGTCCCAGGAGCCATTGACTTGACATAGCAGTTGGCGGCAGTAGCAGGGGGTTTGATGGGTTTTCCTCTTCCTTTTGGCCACGCTGTTAACACAGTTGGGGGGGGGGGTATGGATCTCAAGATGCCAGCGGGTGTCATGAACTGTCAGTCTAAAAGCTACATGCCCCTTATTGCTCATATATAACCCTGTATTAAGCCAGGATGACCTCTAAGCCTATGAGAATTTGGTCTGCCGGTAATAGTTCATCTCCACTATCACCGCACTCTAGCTTTAACTCAACAACACCTATGAGAAGAAAAGTCCATTTGCACATCTGCTAAAAATGAGTCCTTTTTTCAGGGAGAGTGGATCAGAATGTACCCATTCCTGATGTTAGATTCCACTGCTCAATGTCTCAAGCCTCATTTGGATGATTTTTTTTTTTTTTTTTTCCTGATCTTCAAACTAGACGACGGAGCATATGTGTTTCTCTGGGTTTATTTGTGTTTTCTGTATGGAACGAAATACGCTATTTGTTCTGTACAGAACAAAAACGGCATAAAAGCACCATTCATAAGCTGTATTTCAAGTCTTTTAATGTGATACAATAGCTATGTGCGAGGAACAGACCTGAAATTTAAATTGATAATCTATTAATCTATCAATATATTTTTCCCAATTAGTTGATTAATCTAATGCCCCCCTCCCACCCCATCTATCAAGTATTTTCTGATTTTTCTTTTAGTTAACTTACCAATAAATAAAAACCATAACTTCTGCCATTAATCGTTCGTTTTATTTGAACATTTTCTCAAAAATAAATAAGTAACATTTTAATTAGTTTAAATAGTTAAATAAATTATTGAATTATAAAATAGGTAATTATATAATTGAATCCAATTGAGACACGAGTTTATCCATCAGATATTTTAAAAACAAACACTTTAATTGACTGTAACCAAATGCAGAGAACATATAGAGTACAACTTTAGGAAGTCTCAAAATGAATATCCATTTTTCATACTGTTGTAATGTTATGATGCCTGAATTAACTTTTGGCCATTAAAACGACTTTTTTTTTTAAGTGCCACAGAATAAATGACGTGTTTTCTTTCTTTCTTTTTTTCTTTTTTTTAACACCTTAACATTAACGTCTTTTCCTACTTGAGAACTATATACAGTCACAAAGAATTATTACACAGAATCTGTGCCAATATAATGGATTATGCTAACTATGTCAGCATTACTGGGCCATTGAGTGCAGTTTGGGCTTCTCCTCTGAGTTTCTTGAGGAATTTGGCTGAAATTTAAAGCTGATGCTTAGTTTATTAAAAGATAACGGAGCACAATAGGGATGTAACGATTAACCGCGAGCCAGTTGAAAATCGATTCAAATATGTGACAATTCAAATCAGTTGAGATGCTAAACAAATCGTGATTCAATTAGGGGTAGGAGTTTATATGAATGTATGTCTGAGGGGAACTTACTGTCTTTAGAAAAGTTTAGATGGTATTTTTTCTTTTCATCTTGCTTCTGTATAATGCATATTAAAGTTCATAAGTGCAGCGCTGCTTCGTTTAAAACGGAAACCAAGGAAATGCTTTAAGCGCCACCTGCTGGCAGAGAGAGAATCTGCATCTCATTCAGCTCGTCTGCTGTTTCGGTTTCATGCAGATATTTTTTATGTATAGTTTCATAAAACTTAAGTCAAACCATTCTGTTTTTGTTTCAAATTTCGAAATTATACAATGTAATTTAGATTAAAAACAGCTCATGTTGCATGTATGCGGCATCTTTGTTTGGATCATGATTAAAATGCAGTGGTTGCCTCTAATTTGAAATGGAAAGAGCACAGACAAA
>NW_015506781.1:40176-46773 GCF_001515645.1 Sinocyclocheilus grahami
GCTTTAAGCGCCACCTGCTGGCAGAGAGAGAATCTGCATCTCATTCAGCTCGTCTGCTGTTTCGGTTTCATGCAGATATTTTTTATGTATAGTTTCATAAAACTTAAGTCAAACCATTCTGTTTTTGTTTCAAATTTCGAAATTATACAATGTAATTTAGATTAAAAACAGCTCATGTTGCATGTATGCGGCATCTTTGTTTGGATCATGATTAAAATGCAGTGGTTGCCTCTAATTTTACATGGAAAGAGCACAGACAAAGCCCTATTTTGTTTATATGAAGATATTTATTTTATTTGTGTTATTTATTTGTTTTTGTTTAAAATTTCAATTTAGTTTCGTTATTTACATTTACATTATATTTAAATGTTGTTATTTAGCAGATGCTTTTATCCAAAGCGACTTACAAATGAGGACAATAGAAGCAATCAAAACCAACAAAAGAGCAATAATATACAAGTGCTATATTAGTATATTATTATAGTGTTATATTTCAATTTCACAAAGAAACATGCAGCATTTTGTCCAAGCAATAATAAAAGGACACATTTAATTTATAATTTGTCTTAAATCTCAAAAAAAGTGAATCGTTACATTCCTAGAGCACAATGCTTATTGCGATTTATTATATGGCAAGTGTGCAAAATAATATGAAGTTCACGCATTAACAGAACACAGCATATAGACTAAAGATTTGATAAGAACCCATATTATCGATTATAAAGGAGAATTGTTAACGATATTGTTAATGTCCACACAGCTGGCAGCTTTTCCTGTTGTAGTTTAAGTTGTGCACTAAGTTTAGCAGGTGTTCTGTCAGTGCTGGTGTTCTTTCCACTAAAACTTTGATGCGCATCGTCTCAGTTTATTACGTCAACATAACAAAAGATGTGATCACAAAACAAGCAGGAAAGAAGGTATCACATGTAAATGTTTTAAGTCATTACATTTAAATTTATATAGTCACCAGTGGTGATCTCAGCAAAAATATCACTCGCAAATGAAACTTTTTGGTCGCAAATGCGACCGTTTTAGTCACAGTCTGGAGCCCTGTGCATTCTCAGCGTTGCTGCATCTTCTATAGACAATTTTCTCTCTCAGGTCAACTACTGTCATGACTGAGCAAGAGTTTGAAGAGACTAAGTCAAAAAAAAAAAAGCTGATGACGTGTCTTTTGACACTGACTCTATCGACCCCTCGAGTACTGAGGTATGTTACTGCCACAGGCTAGCAATACAAGTAGTAGTCTACCGATATATCGCCGATATATATATCGCCGATAAGTCTTTCCATGTGCCCAATGTTTTTCTAAACGGATTGACATATCGTGCATTTATGCTTCCTCTTTAAGACAAACCACTCAGATGTGAAGCCAGCACCTGACAGACAATAAAATGACCAATTGTCATTCACTTTCTAACGTGACGCTATGCTGTTACATACACACTCCGGCGTGCAGCAAAGTCTTATTCAAACGTACCGTGAAACATCAGATCCGCAGTCCAGCGGCAGATCCGGTGGGAGACACAGATGTGATGTAAACAAATTCAAACAAAAATGAAACCGTGTTTATCTCACAAAGAATCAAAAATCCCGTAACTGGATCTTACTCAGGTATGCGCGTTGTTCTCTGGCACTTCTAAACAAGACGCAGTTTTCCGGTGGACTCAAAAGCCGGTGCACTTCAGAATGAAAGCTGGGTCGACACAAGAACTCTAAGTAATAATAATACGTTTGAATTCCTTTATATGTTTATTCAGGAATATCCGCTGTATTTGATTGGCCATGATTGGTGTAATATTACGTGTAGTATACCTTTTCATATGTTCCTGTCTTATTTAATGCTGCTATATGCTGATAACCAAGCATGTAATTATATGCCCTTCAGGCTTGTATTATTTTTACAATGAAACAGAAAAGCAAAACAAAACAGATCAGAGACAAAAAAAATTATTATTAACCAACTATCCCATACTATAATTAAAACAATCTGTTGCTCGGTAAACTATATTGTACATAAAATACATAGAATTACACATGCTATTTTTGACCTTCATTTATGAATGTTAGAAAGGCTGCACTAAACCTTGTTCATTTAAGTGGTTACCTCCGTTTAAAAAAAACTTTAGGTTTTATAAATAAATATTAATTTTTTAATTTTTTTTGTAGATGTTTTGGCAAAAGAAAAGGAAAGGGTGCACTAAATGTTACCTCGATTGTTTACTTTTTTGGGGGGGGGGGGGGGGGTTTAATAAATATTCTGCATGTCTCTCATTTACTGTAATTACATGTATTATATAGGCCAGATTTATTTCTTAATATCGGCATCGGCCATTAAAAATCGCATATCGGTCGACCACTAAATACAAGAGCACATAAAGTGTGTTTAATTGGACACCGCCACTTCACTTCTGATCTTTTGTACATCTGGGGCTCACCTAACTGCCTAAGGTGTGATTCTAGTCTAGGGACTAAAACAGTTTTTGGTATCGCACTCCTAATCCACACGCCTCCTTCACGGGGGGTGTTCAATTTAATCTCACACAGCAAAAGATATTTATAGAAGAAGTGAACTCCCCCTTATGGTACCAATCACAGGGCCTCATCTCACCGGCATGTGGAACCTGCGTTTGACACTGCCGCAGTGTTACAGCAAGTGGCTATTAGGGCTCTTGAATGTAGAAGAAATGCGTGTTTGCAGACTGTGGCCATGGGTGCAGACTTGGACATGGCATATTCTTACAGTACTGAAGTGACACATCCCTTTTTGAAAATAAAGCTGTTACTCTTAGAGGCTAAAATACACAACACACATGCAGGGTCCAGAATTAACACTCAACAAGTGCCAAATGTGAGTAAAAATAAAAACTGACTCACTGGCCAGTTGGCTGATAACAGTTTTTAATGAATTAAGTTATACGATATTTGAATGTCAATGAAAGAACGTCATTGTTTATTGGTTCGTTCTTATAAGTTTTACTGCGGTAGAAAGTTTACCATGAGGAATACAGCTAGGAAGTTAAAAGTTACAGCTTTTATGGTTTTTGCCTCTGCTCTATACAGTTTTACCACAAATACAATACATATAGAGATACAGATATATAGACGGACAGAAGTGATGAAACCTGATAACTAGGCTATCCAGTAGTATTAGATTTTTTTGAGAATGTTCCAAAAAACAACCTGTGCTTCAATAGAAGGTTTGACTATGGAAGTATAATCTGACCTTTTGCCCAAAAGTGTTAAGGGATTATATCTCCCTAAGGATCCCCCAGGAGGAGTTGTTACCGGGGAAAAGGTCATGTGGACCGGTCTACTTAGCCTGCTGCCACTGTGACCTGGTCCCAGATAGGTGGTAGGAGAATGGATTGATAGATTATATACTGTATGTACTGAAATCAGCTGTGCTGAAGCTGGAAACTTGTAACCCAAACTACTGAAAGATTTTTACCACAACTGGAATTTATTGATTTATCATTATGGGCTGCTATGCGATGTAATATGTCATTAGATGTGTGTATCTCGAAGTCAGATATTGGAATACTAATTATTCATCTCTCCTATCAGATCCTGCATCGTTATACAACAGGCCTGCTTGCTTTCTGTCCTCTGTGCTGATCTGAGACCCGTTTTCCCCCAGTCATATCCACATTGACCTTACATTGACTCCCTCTCCAAATGTCTTCATTTCTTTCCGTATAGCTCTTCATTTCATTACCCAGAAGTTTAAACATGTTTTCTCTTCCTCTTTCTCATGGGTTCATGTCTGAACAGCAGCTGGGGAATTTACAATGTTCTTCATCTCTTTTTCACACAGACCCTGTTTATTAGTCTTAAAGCTCAGGATTATGGTGTCTGTGTGTGCTTCGTTATGTGTGTGTGTGCGCAAAGAGTTTTTCTAATGGTAGCTACTGTTAACTTTCTTAAGGTTACAGTGCACCAGAAAATAATCATTGACGCATATGACTTTCTTTGTTTCATGGAAAGTTTAGCAGAAAGTTTACACTCTTCTTTTCTGTGCAGCAAAAGCATATAGTGGCTACGTCCTCTCAAACACCAAAAGATCAAAGTATATTTAAATGAGTCCATGCTAATATCTGAAACAATACAGTAACTTGTATGTGAGCAACAGACTGAAATTTAAGTCATTTTTCACTACTAAATCTCAAACCTGATTCGGACTTTCCAAATCATACATAATCTGCTGCAGAGGGGATTTGCAGCTTTCAGTTTCATCTATATCTATGAAAAAAAAAAAACTTTTCTTTCACACTTGTCTTTCACACCCAAGCGGCAATCTTCCGGTCTCTCACTTGAAACGGAACACGGAAGTGACTTAAACTGCAATTCATGGACTGGTCGCTAGAGACTGGCTCCAAAAGGGAGTCTCTCCCATAGACCCCCCCCCCCCCCATATTAAAATGCTTTAAAACTTTACATCAGAAAAAATGTTTACAGCCTGGTACAAAAAGTGGTTTTGGTCTATATAGATTTTGCCCTTCATGACAACTGTGAGGGGGGTGCATTTTTTTTTTTTTATATCTCATCCGTTTAAACTATATTAAGCCTTAAAGTTCTGCATAATTAAGGGCGTGGCCACTTGAGTGACCGGTGGATTGCCGCTGCTGTCACCACCGTCGAGCTAGGTGGGCATGGTTTCAACAACCAGCTCCACCCACGTCCCACCTCTTTGCCCATTTTCGATTATCTATCTGAGAGTGACGCGCAACGACGTGCAATGACGTTACGTAAAGTATGTCGCATACTTTAGGCTTAAAAATGCTCTTCAGAAACCTACAAGTGACGTCATGGATATTACGTCCATGTTTTTTTACAGTCTATGTTCACACCCCTTTAAAGGTGCAGTATATAATATTGATAGCTAGTGGTTGAAATGGATACTGAAGTCGAAATTCTAAATATTGGAGAGAGTCGTTTCTCCCGCCCCCTCCAGACTTGACGGTCATAGATGCAGAAGCTTTTTAGATCAGGGAGAATCTGCGATCTCTGACCCAGTTCATTTGTTAGCTTCCATGGCTGCAATACACTGTGTTCTCTGCCAACTGGCAACCCAAGGTATCAAATACTATTGGGTAAATTGGTAGTGGGTGGAATCACACAGATCAAAACAAAACTGACATTCCAACACAGAACGCACATTTCAAAGTAGAATCAACATTGTTTTTCAAAGAAACGTGTATGTGAACTTAGCATGTTTCCTAAATCTCTGCAAACATATTATAGTATTTGCAATGCTTTAGTACAGTCAAAAAAATGACATACACCTTTAAGCGTGAAGTTTCAGTCTAAAATATAAAAATGTCAAGCTGATGTGGTGCAGATGTTCTCGACTTTGTGTTGAGTTTCTTTGGATCAATTTGTTCTCTTAAGCTTTCCTGCATGATGGGCTGTTTAGAACAAAAAGGTATGTTTTTTTTTCCCTCTCTCTCTCTTTTTTTCTCTTGCCAAGCTATCACAAATATTCTGGCCCAGTCTGGGTTGAGAGGTCAAAGGGTCATGTGATCTGATTTTAAGATGTGCCACTGCAGGTCTTGCACCTCTGCAGTCCCCATGTGACACTGAGCATCTAATAGATCTTTCTCTCGCACCATAGTGCTGTTGACGTAAGAACGCACACAAAATGGCCACACGCCACCTCCCTTGGGTTTCACACAAGCGTGACTCCATAAATCGCCCGTTTCTGCGTGACGTTCAGAACACGTGCTGCGTTCTCAACGTGTTATTGAGAACACATGCTGTTTCTAGGCACCTGACAGTCTTTTGTTGATGTATCCATTTACGTTGGACAGTGTTAAAACATTAACAATGATCGAGTTCACCAAGCTCTGTTTCACTCTTTCCCATCTGTCTCTCCTCAGATCCGCTACATTTCTCAGACGCAGGGTCTGCCAGGAGAGCATCTGTTAAATGTGGGGACGAAGACATCTCGCTTCTTTTGCCGGGAGTCGGACTCACCGTATGCGGCCTGGAGACTTAAAGTGAGATCAAGAACTGTGACACGCACATCACTCACCCAAGACACCTGTATCATCTTCAATATTAAATCATCAGAAAAGAAAATGTGTTTCAGAGGTGCAAACAATCTTGAAAATTTAAGAAAATAATCAAGAAATGCATAGAAAATATTTTGCTTAAATATATCAATCTGTATTCAAATATAGATTTTTACAATATTTCATGCATTTTTTAATTATTTTATACGGTATTATACGGTAACACTTTACTTGAAGGGGTGTGCATAAGACTGACATGACACCTTCATAATCATGACATGACACATGTCATGAATATGAAGGAGGTTTTATGCATGTTTATGACAACTGTCATTAAGTGTCATTCGCTCAGTTATGTCATTTTTAATGCAAATATGACATTATTTGACCTAACTCTACCCCTACCCTTACCCCTAACCATAGCCCATAACAAAGACATCTCAAACAGTCATCTTTGCATTAAAAATTACATAACTGAGCAAATGACACTTAATGACAGTTGTCATAAACATGCATACAAAAACCTTCATATTCATGACATGTGTCATGTCATGATTATATAGGTGTCATGTCAGTCTTATGC
>NW_015506781.1:48601-56788 GCF_001515645.1 Sinocyclocheilus grahami
TTGGTAACACTTTACTTGAAGGGGTGTGCATAAGACTGACATGACACCTTCATAATCATGACATGACACATGTCATGAATATGAAGGAGGTTTTATGCATGTTTATGACAACTGTCATTAAGTGTCATTCGCTCAGTTATGTCATTTTTAATGCAAATATGACATTATTTGACCTAACTCTACCCCTACCCTTACCCCTAACCATAGCCCATAACAAAGACATCTCAAACAGTCATCTTTGCATTAAAAATTACATAACTGAGCAAATGACACTTAATGACAGTTGTCATAAACATGCATACAAAAACCTTCATATTCATGACATGTGTCATGTCATGATTATATAGGTGTCATGTCAGTCTTATGCACACCCCTTCAAGTAAAGTGTAACCCATTATACTTTAATGTGTAAATATTGTAGTATATTTGTTATATTTGTTGTGGGATATGAGCATCCATTGTCACATTTTAATGAAAGACTATGAAAACAAATAACTGTGCACAATAACAAAATATGCATTACGAGACCTGGGACATGTATCAAAGTTGAGTTTAATAACTATACATTTTGTATATGTTTCAGTCCACAGAAGAGCACGAGACCGAGACGGGGCTCAAATCAAAAGAAGCCAGAAAGTACATCTTCAGCTGTTTGGATGACATAGCGCATGTGCGTGTCTTTGGATCAAGAACACAAGTTAGAAAATCCCTCTTTTACCATATCAGTCTTCAGAATCATTCACACTTTGTTCTCTCCCAGTGGAAAATCTCTGCAAGGGGAGTTACCTTAAAAATGCGAATAGAAAACTCATTTTGTGCTGTGTAAGTTAAAGTGTAACATGTAGAAAATTAGCTCAAAAGGGAAATGTATATAAATAATTACAATGAATTATAATTCATTACAATTATGTATATCAGCTGTTGCAGAATTAATATTACAATCAACTAATCTTTTCATCCGGCGAACATTCAGTGTAATTTTATATTAACTTTAAGAAATGTTATTTTCATGGCCACAGAAAATAACTTCCTTACAGTAGGGTTTGGTCATAGAAAGGTTGGTTTGTCTGTGAATTAATAGGGAAGAGTCCATTTCTATGGGCATTATGTGTCTTTCCTATGAGGAAATGAGTGAGAGTTGCTTTGCCCGCATTCCTTTGAGCAATAAAACCAGTGTTATCAGATGATTTGTCATTACTTGCTATGGTAACTAGAGGCCTGTTCTGCCTTTTGAGGTGTTAGTTGCATTTCAGGGGATGGGTCCATAGACCCTCATAGATGGTTTGTTGGTTGGGTGAGGGGTGTTAGGGATTATTTGTTGAATATAACACACAATTGTGTATCTGATTGGTCCAAAAGCTACGCATGAATAAATCATGTCTAGCCAAATGTGTGTCAATCCTCTATTTTATTCAGTAGGACCACATTGAGTCTGGATTATTTATTTATTATTTTCCCCCAAGTGTTCTAAGGTGTATGTGAGGGCAAATCTGTGGAATAGATACATATTTAAAAGTAAAGCAAACTTTTGTATTTATTTTTTTCTTGCTCTTTGAAATCAGTCACTTTTTTGGTGGGGTGATGAGGGTGGAGATGAAAGATTTACGTCATGGTGACCAGTGAAATACAGTGAAAACAATCATATAGTGAAATATTACAATTTAAAGTAACTTTTGTATTTTAATTTATTTTAAAATGTAGTTTATTCCTGTGATGGCAAAGCTGGATTTTCAGCAGCCGTTTCTCTAATCTTCAGTGTCACATGATCCTTCAGAAATCATTCTAATATGCTGATTTGGTACTTAAGAAACATTTCTAATTATTAGCAAAACGTGATGCATCTTTAAGGATTCTTTGATGAATAGAAGGTACAAAATAACAGCATTTATTTAAAATAATAAAAAAAAAATGTTGTCAGTTTTGATTAAATTGTAATGTGTCCTTGCTTAATAAAACTATTAATTTATTTGAAGTAAAAATAAATAAACCCATTAGGATTTGGAAATGGGCTATGCTTTCTGTCTGTGCAGATACTATGCAGGCCTCAGTATGACTAACATAACTAACTGTTTGTTTTGACTCTTTTTCAGGTGAATCTAGTGATGAATCTGGAAGGCTGTGATTTGTTGGCAGAGAAGGTTGATCGTGCAGAGTTTGTGGGTTTGCTGAAGAAGATGTTGTTCATAGATGCAGAGGAAAGAATCGCCCCGAGTGATGCCCTTAGCCATCCTTTTGTTACCATGCAGCACCTGCTAGACTTCCCCCACAGCAACCAGTGAGTGGCTTTTCATTCCTTAACCTTGTTTATGATTCAGTCCTTCTGACTTTTGAGGAAAAGCAGTTTGACAGAGGTTTTGTGTTCTGAATTCTCTCTTTATAGTGTCAAATCGTGTTTTCACATTATGGACGTGTGCTGTTCACGACCAGGCAGTTATGAGTCTCTCAGTCGGACCAAGCCTTCGTTTGTCAGGACTGTCCCGAGCACTGGTGCAGCACCCAACATTACCCTGCCCTTCTGCAAGGTGACCGGCATTCACACTCAGGTATTGAAAGCATTGCCATTACTGTCAGGAACATTACAGTTGTGAGCACTTAAGAATAATTTTTTTTGTATTTCTACATGAAAATCAGCTCATATTTTTGCTCATGGCAAACTTTGTTTGCTTTCACTGTTTATTATATAGACTTGCTGTTTTCTTGTTACCCAGCAACCTTGTAAAAACAGCGTTTGTGATGCTATCTGCAATAGTTTTCAAGTGAAGGTCAAAGCTGTGCATGACGCATGTTTTGAAGGCCTCAAAGTTTTATGTTCCTGTAGCTTAAAAATTAGAGCATGGGTTTGGTTCCCGGGAATGCATTAACTGATATGATGAAGGAATAAATGAATACCTTGAATGTAGGGCTGTCACAATGTCAGATTTTCACCAAACTCTACTGTTGGTAAAAGTCACATCTTTATTTTTAATAATCCCTGGGTCAGATCATATATACACAGTGCTGAAAAGGACATTCGATCCACCGATATGCTCTTCATGCCAGAATCCAGCATCTCTTTCAAATATTTTATTTAAATTGTTCTGGTTTAAGTTTCTGTAGGAAATTATTATACTCCACAGACACACTCGAAGTCAACAGTGAATCCATTTTTAGAGTTTTTTACCTAAAGCAAACTTTAAAAGCCTTATGGTATTTTGTACTATTTCAACATGTTATTCGCCATGAAAATAGCAAAGAAACGTGGCGTTAAAACACCAACCAACCAACCAACCAACCAGATTTTCACTGCACAGTAATTTTGGCCAAATGAATTAATGATAAGTATCTATAGAAATTAAACAAAATTGTCACTCAGTAATAGCTGCACAGTACGTTTACATGCACTCATTTTGCTGCGTTCAGAACTGGAGAACGTCTGCGCAGTAATGTCGATGTCAGTAATAAGTATAATTGTCATTTTTGCCTTGTTGACATCTAAAAAGTAAACTGAGATATGTGTTCAGTTCAGAAGATGTGAGATGTAAATAAGCAAAGCATGTTTATATAATATAAATATGCATATTTCGGTAACACTTTACAATAAGGTTCATTAGTTAACTACTTTAGTTAACATGAACTAAGCATGAACAATACTTCTACAGCATTTATTAATCTTAGTTAATGTTAATTTCAACATTTACTACTGCATTATTAAAATCAAAAGTTGTGCTTGTTAACATTAGTTAATGCACTGTGAATTAACATGAACTAACAATGAACAACTGTATTTTCATTAACTAACCTTAACAAAGATTAATAAATACTGTAATAAATGTATTGTTCATTGTTTGTTCATGTTAGTTAATACATTAGCTAGCATTAACTAATGGAACCTTATTGTAAAGTGTTACCCATAGTTCTTGTGCAGAGGTCTGTGAATCTGAAAATAATGCTTAATTTTTCTTGCTGATTGGATTATTTCAGATCTACAACACCCCTTTCAATCCGATCAAAATTTAATTAGGATCGATTGTTTACATAAATGCTTTTCAGTCTGATTAAGCCATCAGTCACATTATAAATGGATTATTTGGATGCATGTAAACTTGCACCTTTTTCCATTTCATGAAGGCGCAGTACTGCCACTTACTGTGTTTGAGTGTCAACTAGATAGTTACTGCTGCTGGGTTCTTTTCAAGAATATTAGCTTTGTTTGGATAAAACTGCCTGCCAAATTCATAAATGGGTTACCTTATTACACTTTTCTTGATGCAAGTAACTGATTACATTATATTATTACTGTTTATATAAAGTACTGCATTAGTTACCTTTTCTCACAGTTAGTTGCCTTTCTAATTTCACAGTTAGTGGGCTTCAACAGTACCATTATCAAGTATAACATGCTGATTGCAGTTAGGGCTGAAGAAATTGTCGACAGTATTTTAATTTTCAAATAGATGTTTGATCTTGCAGGGTGTAACATCAGAATTTTCTGTATGTACTACCAGCAATGTTTGCTGTAAAGGTTGTCACACGCTTTCATTTTCATATCCTGCATCATTTGCCCGCCACATACAGTATTACGTCATCTATCCTTTAGTGTTTTTTTTTTTTCTTTTCCTTTTGCTCTGTCTTGCACTCCTGTCACTTTGTTCTTTTATTGGAGCTTCTGCTTCTTGCCTCTTATTTTGTTAGTGTGTGGAGGGTCACGTTGACTCATTCCGCATGACATGCACCATTCAGTGCAGGTGATGACAGGCTGTCAAAACATGACTGTCACAACACATGCTGCCTCTCACTACATTTAAAATAAGCCTCAATATAATCTTTACTCCTAAAAATGATAGTCAGAAATGAGCGTTTGATGCAGTTTGTAGGATGATATTTGTTGCCGTATTTCTTTTAGCTGTCCGTGTAAATGACTTTTTTTCCCCTTTTTTTTCTTATGTATTGTGGTCTTTCTTGAATCTCACAAATTTGAGCCCTCATTGCCATTGTCATGGCAACATTGCTGACAGCATTCGGTTTCTACCCAAAACTTTCTACCCACACCAAACTGACCTGAGATAACACACAGAGATTGTTTTAATGCTTTTGATGAACTTTTAAGCATGGTAGTTTGTTTTGTCGGGGGGGGGGGGGGGGGGGGGTCAAAATAATGTGTCCCCCCTTGACTCTCTTTTGATGAATCTGGAAGGCTGTGATTTGTTGGCAGAGAAGGTTGATCGTGCAGAGTTTGTGGGTTTGCTGAAGAAGATGTTGTTCATAGATGCAGAGGAAAGAATCGCCCCGAGTGATGCCCTTAGCCATCCTTTTGTTACCATGCAGCACCTGCTAGACTTCCCCCACAGCAACCAGTGAGTGGCTTTTCATTCCTTAACCTTGTTTATGATTCAGTCCTTCTGACTTTTGAGGAAAAGCAGTTTGACAGAGGTTTTGTGTTCTGAATTCTCTCTTTATAGTGTCAAATCGTGTTTTCACATTATGGACGTGTGCTGTTCACGACCAGGCAGTTATGAGTCTCTCAGTCGGACCAAGCCTTCGTTTGTCAGGACTGTCCCGAGCACTGGTGCAGCACCCAACATTACCCTGCCCTTCTGCAAGGTGACCGGCATTCACACTCAGGTATTGAAAGCATTGCCATTACTGTCAGGAACATTACAGTTGTGAGCACTTAAGAATAATTTTTTTTGTATTTCTACATGAAAATCAGCTCATATTTTTGCTCATGGCAAACTTTGTTTGCTTTCACTGTTTATTATATAGACTTGCTGTTTTCTTGTTACCCAGCAACCTTGTAAAAACAGCGTTTGTGATGCTATCTGCAATAGTTTTCAAGTGAAGGTCAAAGCTGTGCATGACGCATGTTTTGAAGGCC
Source organism: Sinocyclocheilus grahami (assembly GCF_001515645.1). Classification (NCBI taxonomy): domain Eukaryota; kingdom Metazoa; phylum Chordata; class Actinopteri; order Cypriniformes; family Cyprinidae; genus Sinocyclocheilus; species Sinocyclocheilus grahami. Next base: position 54,456 of record NW_015506781.1, read on the forward strand.
TCAAAGTTTTATGTTCCTGTAGCTTAAAAATTAGAGCATGGGTTTGGTTCCCGGGAATGCATTAACTGATATGATGAAGGAATAAATGAATACCTTGAATGTAGGGCTGTCACAATGTCAGATTTTCACCAAACTCTACTGTTGGTAAAAGTCACATCTTTATTTTTAATAATCCCTGGGTCAGATCATATATACACAGTGCTGAAAAGGACATTCGATCCACCGATATGCTCTTCATGCCAGAATCCAGCATCTCTTTCAAATATTTTATTTAAATTGTTCTGGTTTAAGTTTCTGTAGGAAATTATTATACTCCACAGACACACTCGAAGTCAACAGTGAATCCATTTTTAGAGTTTTTTACCTAAAGCAAACTTTAAAAGCCTTATGGTATTTTGTACTATTTCAACATGTTATTCGCCATGAAAATAGCAAAGAAACGTGGCGTTAAAACACCAACCAACCAACCAACCAACCAGATTTTCACTGCACAGTAATTTTGGCCAAATGAATTAATGATAAGTATCTATAGAAATTAAACAAAATTGTCACTCAGTAATAGCTGCACAGTACGTTTACATGCACTCATTTTGCTGCGTTCAGAACTGGAGAACGTCTGCGCAGTAATGTCGATGTCAGTAATAAGTATAATTGTCATTTTTGCCTTGTTGACATCTAAAAAGTAAACTGAGATATGTGTTCAGTTCAGAAGATGTGAGATGTAAATAAGCAAAGCATGTTTATATAATATAAATATGCATATTTCGGTAACACTTTACAATAAGGTTCATTAGTTAACTACTTTAGTTAACATGAACTAAGCATGAACAATACTTCTACAGCATTTATTAATCTTAGTTAATGTTAATTTCAACATTTACTACTGCATTATTAAAATCAAAAGTTGTGCTTGTTAACATTAGTTAATGCGCTGTGAATTAACATGAACTAACTATGAACAACTGTATTTTCATTAACTAACCTTAACAAAGATTAATAAATACTGTAATAAATGTATTGTTCATTGTTTGTTCATGTTAGTTAATACATTAGCTAGCATTAACTAATGGAACCTTATTGTAAAGTGTTACCCATAGTTCTTGTGCAGAGGTCTGTGAATCTGAAAATAATGCTTAATTTTTCTTGCTGATTGGATTATTTCAGATCTACAACACCCCTTTCAATCCGATCAAAATTTAATTAGGATCGATTGTTTACATAAATGCTTTTCAGTCTGATTAAGCCATCAGTCACATTATAAATGGATTATTTGGATGCATGTAAACTTGCACCTTTTTCCATTTCATGAAGGCGCAGTACTGCCACTTACTGTGTTTGAGTGTCAACTAGATAGTTACTGCTGCTGGGTTCTTTTCAAGAATATTAGCTTTGTTTGGATAAAACTGCCTGCCAAATTCATAAATGGGTTACCTTATTACACTTTTCTTGATGCAAGTAACTGATTACATTATATTATTACTGTTTATATAAAGTACTGCATTAGTTACCTTTTCTCACAGTTAGTTGCCTTTCTAATTTCACAGTTAGTGGGCTTCAACAGTACCATTATCAAGTATAACATGCTGATTGCAGTTAGGGCTGAAGAAATTGTCGACAGTATTTTAATTTTCAAATAGATGTTTGATCTTGCAGGGTGTAACATCAGAATTTTCTGTATGTACTACCAGCAATGTTTGCTGTAAAGGTTGTCACACGCTTTCATTTTCATATCCTGCATCATTTGCCCGCCACATACAGTATTACGTCATCTATCCTTTAGTGTTTTTTTTTTTTCTTTTCCTTTTGCTCTGTCTTGCACTCCTGTCACTTTGTTCTTTTATTGGAGCTTCTGCTTCTTGCCTCTTATTTTGTTAGTGTGTGGAGGGTCACGTTGACTCATTCCGCATGACATGCACCATTCAGTGCAGGTGATGACAGGCTGTCAAAACATGACTGTCACAACACATGCTGCCTCTCACTACATTTAAAATAAGCCTCAATATAATCTTTACTCCTAAAAATGATAGTCAGAAATGAGCGTTTGATGCAGTTTGTAGGATGATATTTGTTGCCGTATTTCTTTTAGCTGTCCGTGTAAATGACTTTTTTTCCCCTTTTTTTTCTTATGTATTGTGGTCTTTCTTGAATCTCACAAATTTGAGCCCTCATTGCCATTGTCATGGCAACATTGCTGACAGCATTCGGTTTCTACCCAAAACTTTCTACCCACACCAAACTGACCTGAGATAACACACAGAGATTGTTTTAATGCTTTTGATGAACTTTTAAGCATGGTAGTTTGTTTTGTCGGGGGGGGGGGGGGGGGGGGGTCA
>NW_015506781.1:57017-79665 GCF_001515645.1 Sinocyclocheilus grahami
TTCAACATAATGTGTCCCCCCTTGACTCTCTTTTGCAACATTCAGTTTTGCAAACTTGTAAATTGTATTAAAAGAAGTGAATCTGGTCAGCTGTTCCCAATTAGCTGGGATAGAAGAGCACTGATTCTGGACCTTCTGAATGAGTTGCCCTGGTCACATTCACACAATTTTGATCACGGTCATGCTGCTAACACACTGTTCGTGTTATTCAGTACCCTGGAGTTATGGCTGTGATGCTTGAGAGTGTTAACTACAATCTAAAAGCATGTAAATATGTCTATATAACCATATATGATGTAGTATAATGGAATGGAATAACTTAAATGCCAAGTTCTGTCATGAAACGCTAGATGTCGCAGGCTGATGATATTCACAGCGTTAAACTACTTGGCACAAGCTGATTGGTTCATGATGAATACTCGGCCAATGAGCTGTACGTCTTAAATACTCACTGCACCTTAGCAGCGTGTTTCAGCAGCAATTCAGTAGCAGCAGCGTAGCAGATCTATTCCGCCAAGACCAAATACATTAACACTGTCATATACACTACCATGCTAAAATCTTCAGAGAGTTATGATATAATTATTGAATTCAAGTGTTTCAATCAGACCCATTGCCACAGGTGTATAAAATCAAACACCTAGCCATGCAGTCTGCATTTACAAACATTTGTGAAAAAAAGGGTCGTTCTGAAGAGCTCCGTGAAGGATGCCACCAAGTCAGTTTGTGAAATTGTATCCCTGCTAGATATTCCACAGTGGTATTATTGGAAAGTGGAAGCATTTAGGAAAAGCAGCAACTCGGTCACAAAGTGGAAGACCACGTAAAGTTATAGAGCTGGGTCACTAAGTGCTGAGGTGCATGGTACATAAAAGTTGCCAACGCTTTGCTGATTCCATATCTGAAGAGTTCCACACTTCCACTGGCATTAATAACAACCCAAAAACTAGGCAGCGGGAGCTTCATGGAATGGGTTTCCATGGCCGAGCAGCTGCATGCAAGCCTCACAACACAATGTCAAGTACAATGCCAAGTGTCGGATAGAGTGGTATAAAGCATTCCACCATTGGACCTCTGGAGCAATGGAAATGTGTTCTGTGGAGTGATGAATCCTGCTTCTCTATTTGGCAGTATGATGGTCGAGTCTGGGTTTGGTGGATACCAGGAGAACGTTACCTGCCTGAATGCATTGTGCCAACTGTAAAGGTATGAGGCTGTTTTTCAGGGGTTGAGCTAGACCCCTTACTTCCAAGTGAAGGGAAATCTTAATGCTTTAGCATACCAAGACATTTTGGACCATGCTATGATTCCAACTTTGTGGGTACACTTTGGGGAAGGGCCTTTTCTATTCAAGCATGACTGAGTCCCAGTGCACAAAGCCAGGTCAATAAAAGCATGGTTGGATAAGTCTGGTGTGGAAGAACTTGATTGGGCCGCACAGAGCCCTGAACTCAACCCCCATTGCCTTTGGGATGAACCGATGCAGAGATTGCAAGCCAGGCCTTCTCGTTCAAAATCAGTGCCTGACCTCACTAATGCTCTACCAGATGAACGGGCAAAAATTCCCACCAAAGCACTCCATAATCTTGTGGAAAGCCTTTCCAGAAGAGTGGAAGCTGTTATAGCTGCAAAGGGGGCCAACTCCATATTAATGTTTATGCATTTAGAATACCATGTCATTTTCCTGTTGGTATAATAGTCAGGTGTCCCAGTACTTTTCCCCATATAGTGTATGCTAACATATAGCTCCACAACATATATTTATGTATAAAGTGCAATAAAAAAGGCATTAATTTAAAAAAAATAACAATAATGAAACTAATAATAAAGCTTGATGACAACAAATTATTTTGTTCAGAAGTCTTGTTGCTTCCTTAGAATCATACATAATTTCACATGGCTGCAAGAAGTCACTGATGTATCTCATTATAATAAGAACCAAGCAAATACACTTTTGACACAATTCTAACACTTTTTTTTTTTATTTAAATGTACATATTATGTGGACATGTGGCATACACAAAAAAATCTGTTATGTTAAATAGCTTCATCAGGGCTGTACTGATGTTCTCTCTATTAATGCTGTGTCGCCCCCTATTGGACATTTGAATGCAGTTCACTTTAATGTGTGTCCTAACAAATATCCTTTGTTGCACCTTTATTGCAAGGAACAAAAGATAAAAGCTATCAAAGTATACAAAAAGGTTGCAGTTTATTTTAGTGTTTGCAACTACAGTGCACAGTGCTTGCTCAAAAATATACTGAAAATGTGTATTGACTACATGGTTTAAAGGGGTCATATGATGCAATTTCAAGTTGTTCTTTCTCTTTGGAGTGTTACAAGCTCTTCGTGCATAAAGAAGATCTGTAAAGTTGCAAATACTAAAGTCTCAAATCCAAAGAGATATTCTTTATAAAAGTTAAGAGTCAGCCACACCTACCTAAAACGGCTCATTCTAGCCCGCCCCCACATATCTATGTCACTATGTGGAAATATTAGCATAATGCCGCCCAAATGTGCACGCAAAGAAAGAAGGCGTGGTTTCAGGAACACAGTAGTGTTGATGCAGCCATGTCAGGGAGACTGTGTGTGATTCAGTGCAAAAGCACTTTATTTGGTCTTCCGGAAGTAGATGCAATTAGGAATCATTGGTTAAGATTTATTTACAACAGAACAGCACAACCCAGATGTTCGAATTTGTGCAACGCATTTTATGGACAAGGCTGGCTGTGCACAAACGCTATTTCAAAAAAAAAATAAATAAAAAAGGGTCAATTTCAACTTTGCTATAAAAATCTGGCGCTTCTGAATCAGCGACTGTAAGTATGTTTTGTTACACAGTAAGTTCAAGTATTTGCTATTGACTGTTCAAATGCGGAGTTTTGCGCAGCGCAAAGTAACGCGTCGTGTGTGTGTGTGTGAGGGGAACAGGGTCACATCACAGGAGAGTGAACTGCCTGTCAGAAATCATAGCACGTCAGCTGTCTTAACCGCGGCTTGTGTACTGCATCATCACTGTGTCTGTCACGGGACTCTGTTGCCATTTCGGGCTTGAACTGATGGTAAAACTAACGACATTATTAACTGTCTTGATATTTACTTTGAAAGCTTGAAGCTCGCGATTATGGTAAGGGGCGTTACATTTCCGACGCGTTTGAGTTTGAGAGAGGCGGGGCATAGAGGACCTACAATAATGTACAGTATTTGAAAAATTATGTGTTTTTTGAACATTAAAGCATGTCAACATATTCTGTTACACCAAATACACAAAATAATGATCTTTAAAAAAAGCATCATATGACCCCTTTAAGGTAAGTTTTAGGGTTAGGTTCAGGGTTCATACCTAGTTATTAAACAGTAATTACATATAATGCAAATGCAGAACAGGAATGTGCAACTGAATGTCACTCATTTAAACTTTAAACTTTTATCTTTTAGACTTTGTTTTGATTTCTCTCTTTTCTTCTCATTCTGTAGGTTTTAGCCTCATCCGCCCCTTCAGTGATGCATGCTGGGATACCTCTCCAGACAGGAAGGGCTCAGTTTGGTGACACTTTCCAGCAGGCACTTATTCTCTGTCCCCCAACCTTGCAAGGTACTTTACCTTCAGTTATCTGATTCAAGCATGTTCGATTAATTACAATGTAACACTATAATAATACATGTCAGTGTTATTTTAGTATTATTGATATACTATGATCATTTTGTTTAATATTTTGAACTCGTTTTTTTTATTATATTTTCCGTTTTAATTTTGATTTTAGTTATAGTTAATGAGTCAGTGTTTAGTTCATTTAGTTGTTTTTGTCTATATTGTTTTAAGTTTAGTTTGAGTTATTTTACGATTTTAACTTTAAACAAAAATAAGAACATTTTATTATTATTATTTTTTTTTTTTCAATTGTTATTTGTTTTATTTCAAGTAATGAAAATTGTTTTAGTAAACAATAATAAACCTGCCTCATGTCACAGGTCTCCCACCCAACCCAAAAAAGCCAGCAGGATACTCAATACCATTGGTGACACAAGCTTCTGCCATACAGCCTCTACAGATCAGACCAGCGGTCATTACACAGGTAAATGCAAAAGAAGGATTTCTAAGGTGGAGACATGGGTACCCTTTTGTTCAATTATCTGTAACATGAAGTTAAGGTTTTCAACTTGTTTTATCTTTTTTTTTTTTACAGCAAGCATGGTCAAATGGTGCCCAGCAGATCCTGGTGCCAACCTGGCCTCAGGTGGCCCCTGTGGCGCCTTCAACAACAACTATGGCCTCAGAAACAGTGGCAGGTCCACAGAGACTAGCGGATTGGGGGTTGGTGAAATGAGTCTCACTGTCATTGTATTTGCGCTGCTATATTTATCTCTCAATTGTTCTGATGTTGTAACACGTTTCAGACTTTTGTGTGAGTTCTCTTTCTTTATACACTTTGAAAGGCTTTGTTTCTCTCCCATCTTTTGCAGAAAAGTTCATTCCCTTGGCAACCATTACACCTCCATGATACCCCACCACCAGCCGCTGTTAACCAACCCAATGGCCATGTCAGCTCACCAGCCTATCAGCATAGGGATCGCTCATGTGGTATGGCCACAGCCAGCTGCTAACAAGAGAAATAAACCATCTTCAAACAGGTTAGTCCCCATATCATATCCAGACAGTCTGCTGATGTATGGAGAACTGGGATTGCCACTTAAAATCAAAATTCGAAGTTACCAATTATTAATGAATTAATTAAAACAAGGTTTTGAAATCACTGTACAAAATGACCAATAAATTTACATTTTTAAGAAGTGTAAATATTCAGTTAATTATAGAAGTAGTGCATTTAAATTTGTTTATTTATTGCATTGCACTGCAGTTTTTGTTGGAGATTTCAGGTCTCCAGATTTAAAACATTATGCTCAATATATTGGTCAATTTGTATGTTTTTTTGTTTGTTTTAATTTTATTTATTTCAAGTTTATTAAACTATAGAAGTTTGAATAAATAAATAATTGCAATTGATAAGTAAATGGGCATTGATCAGACAAATGGACATCTACATTTTAAATATAGTGCAAAAATGGAAAATGCAAATTACGTTATTGAATTTTCATTTTGCACCAGTATATGTTGCAAAAATGGTAGTGGATATATAAATTTAACTACAGGTGTGCATTGCTTTTTTACATATTACCACATTTTAAGTTGAACTTTGCCCAAGTTATGCTTCCATATAAAATTAAGTATTATGATAAAATAAAATATTATTTTCAATAATGTAGTATTCTATCATAATACTTAATAACACTTGCCACTTTAATGGATTTAAAATGATGGTTTTTAATTAGTATTTAAAAAATAAAATGAAATATTCGCTATATATATATATATATCTTTCACCCACAATACACTTGATTTGTATCCATTACTCAGCATTCCAAAAACCTTTTTATTGGTTAATTTGTAAAGAAAATTAATTGTTTATTTTTAAATATAAATGTGTTAAATAAATATCTAAATATTCATTCAAAATACATCAATTAATAAATAAACCAGTATTCCTTGACATAATCATTTTACAAGCAACTTAGCATTTGAAAGTTGATCACTTTTGTCTTTTGGTTAATGTTTATGGAGATTTCAGTCCCAAAACACACTTTAAAGACATTAATCAACAAATCAGTTTATTGCTCTGTTAATGAAGTTATTTGTTTACTTTATTTTCAAATTAATTTTATTAATTGAAATAACACACTTTGCCTACAAGAGTTTATCAGCAAGCAACATCGGTTATTACATTCTTGCCATGCCTACTTATGCTCATCTAATTCATTGTTATCATCCCCACCAGAAGTAACAACTTCATGCACAGCACCAATTCCCAAAACTCATCATGCCAGTCCCCAAAGATGGTAGACCGTGCCAAAAACACAGAGGAGGCGGCAGCGGATTGTGTAGTGGAGGCGGAATCTGAGGTGGTGCCAGAGGATGAGCCTGTCTGCTGTAAAGCAGAACCAGAGTACGAGGACTCAACCGTGTCTCAGAAGCAGAGACAGACCATTGTGATCGCTGACTCTCCGAGCCCTGCAGGCAGCGTCATCAGTATCAGCAGTGGAACAGATGAGGAGGGGCCAGACACTCAGAAACATTCACTAGAGTGAGTTTACTGACTGATATATGTCTGGAAGTTTTAAGGGGGAGAACAAATCTATCAGCATTTATTCACCCTTATGTTGCTCTCAAATTTCTTTCTTTAATGGAGCCAAAGATAGAAGTAAGATTTGAAGATTTTTCCCCACAAAAATTACTGGAAAACAAATGTGTCCATGTATATTTGGCCATATGTTGTATCTCGTTCAGCGTACCATGGAAGAAAATACGTTATGGGTGACAGGGTGAAGAAGAGATACCAGATTTTCAAAGGGGTCATATGACGTTGCTAAAAATAACTTTATTTTGTATATTTAGTGTAATGCAATGTGTTTACGCGGTATAAGGTTAAAAAAACACATTATTTTCCCCATACTGTACATTACTGTTGCTCCTCTATGACGCAACAAAACACACAGCGTCTTCATGACATGGCTGCGACGGTAACAATACTACAGCGAGAATAAAAGTTATGCCTTCTTTCTTTGCGTATACATTTGGGCGGGGTTATGCAAATCTTCCCACACAGTGATGTAGATATGTGGGGCGTGTTTGAACGAGGCGTTTTAGGAAGGCGTGGATGAGCGTTCACTTTTATAAAGAATATCTCTTTGGGTTTGAGACTTTAATCTTTGCGACTTTACGGTTCTTCTGTATGCATGAACAGCTTTTAAAACGCCAAAGACAAAGGAAAACATGAAATCGCATAATATGACTAAAATATTTTTAGATGATGGCTTATGAAACTGCACTGTGCTGTATTTAGTAGACCACACATTATTTTCCCCATACTGTACATTACTGTTGCTCCTCTATGACGCAACAAAACACACAGCGTCTTCACGACATGGCTGCGACGGTAACAATACTACAGCGAGAATAAAAGTTATGCCTTCTTTCTTTGCGTATACATTTGGGCGGGGTTATGCAAATCTTCCCACACAGTGATGTAGATATGTGGGGCGTGTTTGAACGAGGCGTTTTAGGAAGGCGTGGATGAGCGTTCACTTTTATAAAGAATATCTCTTTGGGTTTGAGACTTTAATCTTTGCGACTTTACGGTTCTTCTGTATGCATGAACAGCTTTTAAAACGCCAAAGACAAAGGAAAACATGAAATCGCATAATATGACTAAAATATTTTTAGATGATGGCTTATGAAACTGCACTGTGCTGTATTTAGTAGACCTGAGCTGAATTTGATAAATTGGGGCTTCAGTTCTCATTATAAATCATTGATGAGATGGTTGCATTTCACCTGAACTGTATATGTGATAAATGGCTTGTAAAGGCAGTAGGGTGTGTGATATGTATAATCTACGATAAAATGCCCAATTTAAGGTGAGAAGTATTGCCCTTTAAAGTTAAAAAAGTTCAATTTGAAGTTAAAAGGTCAATTTCTGTCACTGCTGTGAACTATCCAGCACACAGAATATGAAAAGCTTCGGGAGTCAGCTGTCCAAGACAGGCCTAAACCAGTCAGTGTACCAGCACAAAAACTCACTCAGCTAAACACTAATTATTGTCATTAACAAAATCACAGTAAATATTGACATTTTTGTCAGTATTGTTCGCCTCTAAAAGGCCGTTTAAAAGTATACACTGTGTTTCAGGTGTAAGGGTAGTCCGGAGTGTGAGGCCTGTCAGAGCACACTGAATATGGAGCGTGTGTGTTCCCTGAGCAGTCCCGATTCAACCCTTAGCACCAGTTCATCTGCTTCAGAACAGTCAAGCGCCTCCCCCTGCAAGAGACCCAACAGGTTTGACCTTCACACATGCACATATTTACTAGTAGTCTGAGGACTTGAGGCGTGTTCACACTATGACCAATGTCGGTGTGATAAATGAATGGCTGTTCAAAAAGACACAAACATTCGCCTCCCATCAATGTATTTTTTTAAAAGAGATGTTCTGGAGGTGTGATCTCTCTTCCATCACACTGAAAAGAAAACTGGTCAACCAGAAGGATTTGTGCTTTTGGTCACATGCCCAGAACTGCTGCTGTTACTTAAAACTACAACTTGGTGGTGCTAAGGAACAGAGTATTTGCTAAGCAACAGTGAATAGCAAAGAAACGATCCATAAGTGGCTCTCCTCAGTGCTGTTGTATTTGGTGTTGTTTGATAAACACCAATCAAATCTGAGTGGCTGATTGAAAACCTGTAAATACTATTTGACTTATTTTCTTCTCTGAGACAAGTGGATTTTAGAAATGAAATGTTGCATAGTGCTTTGTGTACCACCACAACCACATTTAGTTTACCGTTTTCTTATCAAAGTGATAAAATGATGTTGCAAAAATGAGTACACCCTCCTGAAAGTTACTAAATAAAAAAAATTCTGGTGTAAGGTTAAGGCAAGTATTGATCAACAGGTAAGTATGTTGAACCAAAACTGTTAAAGGTAAATAATTTCTTGATGATTAAGCGTTATATGGTACACTGAATCATACTCCGACTTAATGCTGACAACAATGAAACCACTTGAGAGAGAACTGCCAGGAGATTTATTTCTTACCGTAAAAGAGGACTACCAAGTACAAGAGGAATACCAAATTATTGTTTTAAGTGTGAAAATATAGCCAAAGTAACACAGAAATTCAAAAACAATGGACTTGTGAAAAGGCCCCTGAAATAAGCAGGTCTTCACTTTCAGCTTTCATTTAGTGATGAGTGAGTTTTTGCTAGAAAAAGAGCAGGAGAAACATTGTGAAAGTGTCTCAGAGCCGGCAAACGCTGTGAAAAGAGTGACACTTTATCTCACAGAGTAAGATGCAGCATGCAGAAGTGACATGCATGGTTGTTTATCCACACCAGAACTACCGACTGTAGCCAAAGCACAATAAACTCCTTTAGCTTTTTCCAAGGCCCATATTTGCAAAATGTAGACTTCTGGGAATCCATACTCTGGTCTCATGAGACCAATTCAATCATTTCGGATCTAACAGCATCCAAAATGTTCTGGTGTTGCTAGAGGAGGAGTACAGAGAGAAGTGCCTTGTTCCCACAGTGACATTCAGTGGTAGTAAAGCTCTTCTATAGGGATGTATGAGTGCTGAAGGTGTGAGGGAGTTGTCTAAGTTTCTTATTTTACAGATATTAATGGCATGTATTTCTCTGTTTTTATTAAGAACATGTTTAATACATTTAAATTTTGCCATCTTTCTATGAATTATATTAGTGAACATTAAGAAAATACATATTTTATATTTAATCAGAGGGGGTGTACTCATTTATGCTGGGCACTGTGTGTGTGTGTGTGTGTGTGTATATATATATATATATACAGTGGCTACGGAAAGTATTCAGACCCCCTTAAATTTTTCACTCTTTGTTATATTGCAGCCATTTGCTCCATGACTGAGGCCGATATGATACGCATCTCAATGCATAGCCTACGATACATTAAAGATACATATGAGGCAGCTACTGATGCGATACTATTCACCCGTTATGATGCAGTGCGATCCGATTTTGATTCGATTCGATTCAACACTATGCGATTCGATGCAATACGATGCAATGGAGAAAATATGATCACTTTTAATGCCTCGAGGCCTGTTTCATAAAATAAGTTAACCAAATAAGCCAGGCTTATTTCAGTTAGTCTGACTCATTGTCAAATGATTTGGTTCCATAAAACAAATTTAACATAGACCTAGATCAAGCTAGTCACTGTGGCAACTTATGCTGGGAAACTAACCTGGTCTAAAGCAGGCTAACTGTCAGACTATAAGCTAAGCTCCTCTACTGACCAATAGGAACATAATGATATTACCACTGTCTCGCATACTATTATTTGACTTTTCTAGCCATGCAGCCTTTCTCTCTGGTTTTATTACAGCTGTACCTTTTATAGTTTTCAGAACAGATAGCAGAACATTAGAACATTACAATGTAAAATTGCTCTTTAAAGCATTAAAATAACTAAATTAAAAGTTAAAATCACTTAATTAAAAATGAAAATAAATAATAAAGAAAATGACTAAGTTTTAACTGCTTTAAGAAACACATATTAACTAATTTGAGTTTAGTAATTAGTACTGTAGCCTACTAGCTTACATTTGATTTACCCATTACAATAGTCCACTTACAGTTACTGCGATCATAAAAATACACTTTATATGTAGGTTTAAAATTCTACAAAAGACATTTAATGTCCAAAAACATTTTTTTAGCAAAGTGTATATTTTACTCAGAATTATTGCACTCCTATTCGATTGCGCTCAGTCTGGTTAGTTGCAGCAGCACTCGTTTACTCGCGTGCCTCACCCACTCCTGACAGCAAAATGGATATGTTTGCATGACTTTCTAACATTTACAGATGAAAAATATACCTGTGACATGTCAGTTATGCACTGAGGAAAACACAACGTCTCAAATGCATTAAACAGTACAGATATATTCGCTGTTTGTCATGGTGGATCGATTTGATCCATGATCGACATTAAGGTCTGCTTAAGAATAAGCGTGCACAAATTAGTGAGATTGTGTGAATTTAATTTGTCATTTATGGAACCGCTTTAGCCCCGATTGATTTGTTAGGTTATTTCAAGTCAGGTTTTGGACTTTAATCCCAGTTTTTCCTCGGGTCTCCATGGTGTTGTGATGAGTCACAATCATGCAGCAGCAGTGATGAGAGAACGCCCTTGAGAAACAGTTTAGAGAGGAGAAATCAATCTACATATAAAATATTGGTCACAGATTATTGGTCACTTTCTAAATAATAAAAGTATAGCGCATCCACTAGTAATTATATATAAATTAATCGGTTTTTACCGATGCAGTTTTAGAAACGATGCATCGCGATACAAACGCCAACTTGTATACGATGCACACTTTTTAAACCGATCGTTAACTTTTTATGCCGATGCACCGAACGAATCGAGGAATCTTCCCATCCCTAATATATATATATATATGTGTGTGTGTGTGTGTGTGTGTGTGTAAAAAAAAAAAAGGTATATAGTGTTCCATTCCAAGCACTCTTTTTCACGGAGTATGTTTTTGTGTGCTATATGTGTCTGAGTAAGATTTATTTGGTCTTTGTTCAGTATGTCAGATGATGAGTGTGAGAGCGGATGTGATACAATAGATGGCTCGCCAGCGTCGGTGTCCTCCAGTCGAGCTGACAGCCCCTTCCTGGAGGCCACCTATATTAATGGCAACAACCAGAACTGCAAAGCCAATGGAACTACAGAGGCTGAGTCTACCAAACTGCCAGTCCGCACCATGGTGGTGCCGCCCATGCGGGTTCAGAATAATGAGCCGATGGGCCGCACAGGTAACAAATCTCATCAACCCTATCAAAATACATCACTGACAATCCCAGTTAAAATGCATGTTGTATGAAAAGAATTATATTATTTGAAGACAAAGCCAAATGTGAAAAAGCCTGACTGAAAAAGTCAAGTTCAAATGTCCACAAGGGATAAAAACAGCTCTAGTATGAAACAGCATGTTTCCATAGCGCACTCACAATGGAAGTGACAAAATGAGACATTTACCAATTTTAAGCACCTTGATAATGGTAGGGGATGTCACACTTGACTGATATTGCTGAAATCTCACCACTCCTCCAGAAGTCCTCCATAAATCCACCAGAATCAGCGAGGCTTGTCAAAATAAGAACAGAGGCACTACACACATAAAGAATCATCATGGACAGCAGTCAACATTTGCAATGAAACACTTGGACCAGAGCACATTTGTTGGTTCACGATGTTTGTCAGTTCTTTGTGAACTGGAGATGGAGCATGATTTGTGTTAATGCATTGCAAAAAGAATCAAATTTATTGCATTGAACATTGAAAACAGCGTTGATATTAAGCAAACCGTTTATAGAAGAGCTGTTCTGAAACATCTTCCCTTAAAAAGCAATTGGTCTCAAGTTTTTAAATAGTGACAGTTAACAACACAATTTTTATTTTATTTTTTTATTCCCTGTGTTTGGGAAATACTGATGTATATTTTCAGGATTGAGAATTTGCATGTCCACAGCTGAAATTGCACCTTGCATTTTATTTAAAGGCCAGGTCATGCTATTATAATCTTAAACTTTAAATGTATTTAAATGTACTTCTATTTTCAAATGACAGGTTTACTCCAAGCTAATGCACTAATATAGCACAATTTCATGAGGCTTCCAAGGAGTGTTGCCTAAGTTTGCCTGCTCTTTCCTCCATTGTACTTATAGAGTCATCATGCCCACCCAAAGGCCGCAGTAGTTACAACAGACAGCCACCCTACTCAACGTTATTGGTGAATCGCCAACAGAAGACAGCACAGGCTTTCCAGCCCCTGCAGCCCTCTCAACAGCAGCTCCCCTTTGGACAGGTCAGTTCCATGGATAGTCAGCTAGATATTAAGATACTACTAATACAACATACTAATGCAAATAATAGGTATATTAAAAAGTAAATAAATAAAAAGAAGCTGAGATGTGTGAATCAACTCAGCGTTCAAAAATTATTGATGCATTTTCACGGTGAGCATGAATCTTGCCACATATTTTACCACAACATTTAAGTAGAAGCAATGTAAACAATGTGAAAAGAAAATCAATTAAATGACATATAAAATCATTTAATAAAATGATTAAACGTAATCTTTAGCAAATCTCAAAATTAATACCCTTTTTATATTGTAAATTTCTAAAATATATATATATATATTTTTTTTTTACATTTATTTAGACAAATGTGACCCTGGACCACAAAACCAGTCTTAAGTCGCTTGGGTATATTTTTAGCAGTAGCAAAAAAACATTGTATGGGTCAAAATGATCGATTTTTCTTTTAATGCCAAGAATCATAAGATCATGTTCCATGAAGATATTTTGTACATTTCCTACTGTAAATATATCAAAACTTTTTTTTTTTTGATTAGCAATATGCGTTGCTAAGAACTTCATTTGGAAAACTTTAAAGGCGATTTTCTTGTAAGTTGTATCTCGGCCAAATATTGTCCTATCCTAACAAACCATACATCAATGGAAAGCTTATTTATTCAGCTTTCAGATGTAGAAATCTCAATTTCAAAAAAATTACCCTTATGACTGGTTTTGTGGTCCAGGGTCACAAATTAGAATTTCAATATTTATAAAAACGAAATATGGTGGGCTATTTTTTGGTTCTCTGCTATAAAAAAATCATTATTGGCTGATTGCCACTGATTGGTTTGTGCTCTAGGTCCAGCATTATGGCTCGTCCCACCAGGAGTGGAATGGCAACTACAGCCACCGCCGGCCTCAAGCGTTCATCCCACCCACTGTTCATGGCCACACCTTCACGCTGCCTCACGGAAGTCCCACCCACACAACCCACCCTCCTCAATCGCACTTGGGCATCCACCCTCACACCCAGCCGACTTTACTGTCCTACCCCCCTTCAGGCCCCCTGGTGACAAATGCCCCAATGGCCCACCTCTTGGCTTCACCTGGGACCACAAGGAATCACGTCTTTCAGCCGGCTTATGGCCTCACTCATCCGGCGGGACACCTTGTGCACCAGGTCACTGTGGGGCTCAACCGCCTCTTGCCGTCTCCAACCCTCCACCCTCAAGGCCAATTCAAGCCTCTGTTCCCCCCACACTCCTTCATCGCATCGCCTGCATACGCAGGCTTCCCCCTCAGTCCCACCAAACTACACCAGTACCCGTATGTCTGAGACTCGCTCTGCAACCCTCTGGAGGGCCACCAACACGGACACGTAACACCAGGCTCACTGTAGAAACCACAAACCACCTGGTTCCCTCACCCAAAGCCATGGCACAAGAGAGAAAGGAAGCAGTTTCTCTGAATCACGTAGACTTGATCGAGTGCAATTAAAAAGAGCTTTAAAAGAGGAAACATTTGGAAAGTCTTTAGCAAGTAGGTAAAAAGCGCGCACGGTTGAGAAGCAAGCGATTGGATGAATAAGAAAAACCTTTTTTGCACATTTGATACACATCACCTTATCGGATTTTCAGATTTGAGTGCTCCTCTAATGAATATCAACAACGGATGGTGTCCAAAATCATGTGATGGTAAACTTATTTTTATACATTGCCTTTACCTTGTATACAACACACATTTGTTTGTAAAGGCAGCCCTATATGTTGTTCACAACATAAAATATGTCCACTTGCCGTGTTTTCTCTGCGTCTTTGGTGTCGTTTGGAATGGAGAGTCGTTCGTCACATGCTGCATGTGTTGCATGATGTTGATCAGAGAGAAGCCTATAGGGGCTCTTGACGTGTCTAGAGGCTCGCTGCATTGTTGTCCCCAGCCATAGTGCCTTATATATCGGCAGTCGTTTGTGTTCTACTACACTATCTCTCTGTGTGTATATACAATGTGTTTGTGTGCGTACGTGTCCTGGACTGCAGCACTTGCAATTCAAATCAGTCCGTGCATTCTTTGTGTGAGCGTGTGTATATGTATTACACACTGGTGTATTATTTCATGCATAGATAGGCATCAGTGTACTGCATTGCAGAAACCGCAGTGCTTATTTTTGGATCCATTTGAGATGTAGTGAGTTACATTTTGCGTTACTTCATCGGAAGACGGCATGCTTTTGCTGTTGTATTTGTTCTTAGTTGTTCATTTTCACTAGATGTATAGAGAATACAATGAATTTCTATTCAGAAAAATCTACAAAACTAACAGTATTTGTACTGTTTAGTTAAACTGCAATACAATCTATATAGTTTGTTTTTCTTTTTTTTGCTGTGTTTTTAGTTCTTTGGGTTTGCGTGTGTTTGTGTTTGCTGTGGTGGGCATGGCTTCGACTAGATGAAGACACAAATGCAAATATCGGTCTTTGATTCAGGGTCATGGATTCATCTTAGCCTGAGCAGACCATGCAGTATTTGATGTATAGACACACATGAGTATATATCTTAATATAGCTAGTTTATTTAGTGCTGAAGCTTGACACGGTGTGTTTAAGGTGTGCAATTCTCATTTATGCATGTGTGAATCGATTTTGTTCTTAATTATATCATCATATGTTGAAAGCTTGTTGGTGTCAACTGCATTTTATA
Source organism: Sinocyclocheilus grahami (assembly GCF_001515645.1). Classification (NCBI taxonomy): domain Eukaryota; kingdom Metazoa; phylum Chordata; class Actinopteri; order Cypriniformes; family Cyprinidae; genus Sinocyclocheilus; species Sinocyclocheilus grahami. The sequence goes on from NW_015506781.1 coordinate 72,177, forward strand.
CATTCCGTCAGGTAGGATTAAATATATTATGTGTGCATATATATATATATATATGCAGTGGGCGTTTCTGTTTTCAGTTTGTTCTGCTTGGTTTGTGTGTTTTTGCCTCTCAAATGAAGTTGTTTGTGCATCACCAAAGACTGTAATTTGAAGGCTGCGTTCCAAACCTAGTGATCTGCCTAAGCAGGCGCTATTTCAAGGCATTGTAGTTACACTCCTGATGCAAAAGCTCTCTGAGATTCACTTTAATGGAAAGATGTCATCCTCCGCGGCTTTAACATTGGAAAATTTGTAGAGATGCACCGATTGCAATTTTCTTGGCCGATTCCGATTTTTGATTTTTCGTTAGTGTGATATGCCGATACCGATTTTTGCCGATTCCGATTTTCTTTCTAAGAACTATAATTGACAGCATATTCAAACAAAAATCTACTTTTCTTCAACGCAAAGTTTTATTTTCATAACAAAACACAAGTAACAAGTCAGTAATAAAATAAGAAAAACAAAAAAAAAGGCAAACAGTAGCACACATAAATGCAATAGAATAAAGAGAGCTATGAAACTGTTTTTCAGGTTAAGTAAGTTTTTATTCAGGTAAGAAATACTACAGAATTTCAGGTAATCAAATGTAAAGTAACACATCCAGTGTTATTTTACATTTGATTACTTTAATTTCTGTAGTCTTCATTGTAAAAATTAAATACAGATTAATGCTTACCATTAAAATTATAAACCGCAGAGAATGATTATGAGTAGAAAATTATTTTCTTTGTCTTTTGTTCTTTGATTAACATGACAGACAGCAGCAGGTATATTGGACTGCGGTCCCTTTAAGAGTTTATCCACGGGTTGTGCGCTCCACTAATATAGATCAGTGGTGGTGTGCGCACGTTTGGTATAAGCGCGGAACCTGCGGGAATGAATATAATTTGCAATACAAGCACTATTTAAATGGAGCGAATGAGACGTGTGTGAGAGAGAAGGGGTCGTCGGAGAGATGAGAGTGAGAATGCGAGGCTGATGTTATTGCCTGTGCCGCTGGTAACAAAATGGATCAGCTCGAAATTGGAAAGAAGTGAGACTGACCGGCCGGTCACCGATCCGGGCCGATTCCGATCCCTGGCCGATCAATCGGTGCATCTCTAAAAATTTGTTATGAACTGTAAAAAATAAAAAATCTGTAAATCCAAAATGGATGCTTAGTTGCAAGCATGCTAAAGATAAGCTGATAAGCTGTCGATTCATTTGTAAGAGTCCTCTCAAAAGTACTTTATTCAGCATACTGAAGCGTCATGTCTAAGATACGTTCTGTATGTCTAATTAGATATCAGCTGACATCAGTGATGCAAGTGATGCTATGTTATATTCATGTTTGGTCATGTCTTTTTGTTCCTCCTTGTGAGCAGTGTAAACAACACTGTGTGTGCCTTGATTATGATATTGGTCATGACACATTCACTTAACAAGTATTCAGCTCACCCACTGACCAGACCAAATATAAGAAAGGACAAACAGTATAATTTTTTATTCCATGGATTGAAATGATTGTATACAGGTTAAAAAAAAAATCATTAAGTTGTTAATCACTAATATACGTCTAGTTGATCTTAACCAGCTTTGTTTTGGTTTTTTGACATTCTAATTTCAATCTTTACATAAAGAATGTTATATTGCACCCTGTGCATGTTTCGATCACTAAAACAGCCTAAGATACTTTCTGTATGTCTAATTAGCATCACTTGTGTCCTTTTGTGGAGATGGTTGTTCCAGAATGCATTGCTCAATGGAAAACACTGGAGGAAAAAACAAAAATGTAAAAAATATGGCGGATGAATTTTAAATACACTTGTTATTCATACGGTACCGAAAAGTATCCATTAAAATAGTTCAGTTTGATTAAAAATTGACTATTTTACCCCGTATTTCTGTGATATGAATTTTTTATGCTTACGAGTTTTAGCTTAGCAAAATATTAACATTACACTATTGAAATCAACTGTGGGCCGAGCCTATTCGCAAGTCATTTGTATGACTTGTAGAGTTACTGCATATGTAAAATGTTCTATATCAGCTGAGTATGAAGGCAGTAGACAGCAAGGCAGCTCGTTAGACTTTGGAACGGAGCCATTTCTCTGAGCAAGGTAGCTAATCTTTCTGCATAGACCTCACGTATACTGTAGTAATTATAGTCATGGGGTAAATTTCAAAAAATGTATTTAAAAAAATGGCTGAGGTTATGTTTAGCTTTTTGAACAAGTAATAAGTCGTATCATCTATCTTGAATGTATCATAGACAAGCTGCTATATATTGATTGCCACTTCAGATAGCTGTGAAATTAGATTAGACTAGTTCATATCTGCATTTGTTTATTTGTATGGGTCTCTCTGATTGCCTAAACTAGAAGTGGATTTTGATTTTGAGTATTTTTTTGCTTCAATGTTTGGAGTGTCATTGTAACTACTGTACTGCTGATACTGGACATTTAGAATTGTTCTTTTTTCTTTTCTTTTTTTTTTCAAATCAGTATTGTATCTTCATAACCGTTTTGACTCATCACTGCATATTAATGGATGTATTTGTGTAACTTAATTTTCGTATGTTTACCTGTTTATCTGTTTTTGACTTGTAATAGCTTGCAGGATTGATTTAACTTTATCCTAATGAACAGTTATTCAGCAGTGTTTCAGAAATACAAACATCTGTATTTTAAGGTTTTTTTTTTCTCGGTTAATATGATAATCAACCCCATAACCTCATGCCACTGAGCACTTACTAAAACTATAGTGTGCAGTAACCACATGGCCATGCTTTGATATACAGTGATGTGATTCAGATAAATTATTCTCCAAATGAATTGATTTTATTCATGTTTGGTCAAATTATCACTGATGTCAGCTGATGTATAATATTCATGTTTGGTCATGGTCATGTTTTCTCTCTCTCTCTCTCTCTCTCTCTCTCTCTCTCTCTCTCTCTCTCTCTCTCTCTCTTTGTGAGCAGTGTAAGCAACACTGTGTGTGCCTTGATTATGGTATTGGTAATGAGACATTCACTTTGCAAAAATAAGTATTCAGCTCACCCACTGACCAGACCAAATATAAGAAATAACAAACAGTATAACTTTCCATTCCAGGGATCGAAATGGTTATATACACGTTTAAAAAAAAATCTGAGTTATTTGAGTAATTTGAGTTATTAATCACTAATATATGTCTAGTTAATCTTAACCAGCTAATTACATTTTTATTATTATTATTTTTTTGATATTCAGTCTGCATAAAGAATGTAATGTATTGCACCCTGTGCATGTTTCGATCCCTGTGAAATGGCATCCACCAGCATTTAGCCTGAATACATCCAATGACAATATAGAAAAAACTGTATTCAACACTTTCAATATTTATTGTATGTTCATAATTAAACAAATTCGAAAGGATATGGATGATTTATGTTGAACTCTTTTCTATTAACAGCATTCAATAAACATTATTGCCACAGTTTTAATGACATTCAATGTTTTTATGCATTATATTGTTATTATTATGGAAGTAATGTATTGGCAAAATTTTTCTGAATTATTTTACCTAAATGATTTACCATTCAACCTGAAAATGACTCCCCAATATGTTTTTTTTGTTTTTTATCAGTGTATACAAGTTCCATAGTTTCTAGCATATTTTACAATCTGTCAAAGTTATTTCACACTGCAAGTTGTAGATTCCATGTTTCAATTACTTGGTTAATGCAGAGTTTATTAAATTAAACTGTTATTCACTGGTTTGATATTTGTAGACTTTTGTGGCTTTTTTGAATTTAGAATTTTTTTCTTCTTTTATGATTTGATGCTACACTAGTCTGTCATGTAGCACTTGCACTGTGCAATATTTAACGGTATGAGGACTGGGGAAATGTAACCCTTTGGATATAATGTCTTTACAGAGTGTAATTGATGTTTCCTCTCTAGTTCTCAGTGAATAAAGATGTGACCAAGCCTTCTCAGTCACATTAAACAGAATTTCCAGGTGACTTTTGGTGAGTGAATACGAATTCATGGTGTTGTATTGTCAAGATTCACTTTGCATACAAAAGAAAAATAAAGTAAAAACAGAGCAAAAATCTAATGTTTCAACCCTTTCTTCTTTTAGAAACAAAATATGGCAGGTATCTAACGTCTTTTCAGTACATAACATTAGATGTTTCAAATATTTTTTTTTTCATCGCCATAATCATCATTTAGCCAATACATACCTTATTTATCTATTTATTTAAACAAAGTGTCTCATTGCACTATAGGAGGTTTTAAAAAATAATGTAACTTACTGTAATAATATTGTAACTCATATGTACACCTTTGTTATGTGACTATATTCACAATAATACACAAATCAATCAATCAGTCAATAAATAATTGAATACTGGTAGTGATCTATCAGTGACCCTTATTTACATTGTTACAGTAGGTGGCCACAGTATCATTCACAGAGTTACTCAGTATTAACTACATGTGTTTAACTGTTGTATAAAGCAATTTCGTAACTGTTTCAATACACTACATGTCAAAAGTTTGAAATTAAGATATGTTTTAATGTTTTTGAAAAGTCTCATGCTCACCAGACCATCAAAAATACAGTAAAACAGTAACTGAGTACCAGATCATCATCTGAAGACCAGAATAATGGCTGTTGAAAATTCAGCTTTACCATCACAGGAATAAATTACATATTAAAATATATTAAAATGGAAGTAGGGTGCACCATCTCGGTGACCCTCTTCGCGCTGGCAATGAACATGCCGGTCAAGTCAGCAGAGACTGAGTGCAGAGGCCCTCTCAGCAAGTCTGGAGTGAGGCAGCCTCCTATAAGAGCCGCCTTGGACCTCATAGTGACAACAGCAACCGTGCTCAGAGCCTCCAAGGGTTAGAGAAACTCATGTCATGGGCGCATAGGAGTTTTAAACCCCCAAAATTCTGCTTTAGGTTTGGAGAAGACCTGATCTCGTCAGTCACCGACAAAATGGTAAGGAGTCTTGGGAAGGTCTTCAGCTGCAGCCTGACTCCATCAAGGCCACTACAGACGATCTGGTGAGGTGGCTGTGAACTGTGCTGTGGTCTTGGCTCCCTGGGAAATTTAAGGCCTGGATCTAACAGCATGGAATTCTCCCAAGAATCCTCTGCCCCTGCTCATCTGCAAAGTCCCTATGACTGTAGTGAAAGACGTTGAGCTAAAGTGAGCAGCTACTGTATCTATGCAGATGGTTGGCTGTGCCATGCAGCTTGAGCAGTATTTGTTTGTATGGAAATTCCTTTCCGTTCCATCAGGGAGGAATTCATCATTGCACAGGCACAAGAACACCTGCAGTATTCAGGGTCGAAGGATGCTAAAATACCTAGAGCAGGCATTGTCGTAAGGACAGGGAGGAAATAGAAAGCATCTAAGGCAGTCCAACAGACAGAAGTTAGGCTGATGCACAAGGCTCTCCTGAGAACTGTGACTCAGGGCAGGGCTGGACTCTGAAGCTCAACACCAACCTGATGCGCCACTGCCAGTGAGAAGGAAAGGTGGAGGTGGAACTTTTGGCCAGTAGTGTATAAAAGAAGAACATTTTTATAAAATATATTTAACATTCTGGTACCTGATTCAATACAACGTTTCAGCCATGTTAAAACGAAACTGCTATTACAAAACACCTGGGGCCTCATTTATAAAATGTTGCATATAAATGGTCCTAAATTTGCTCTAAGATCATTTCTCAAAAGTGCGTAAGTGCGATTCAGAGAAAACGAACGTGTGCACAAAAACACGTGCATACGCCTCTCTTCCAGATGTGACGTTTATAAATCGCAATGATCTTGAAATTGTGTGCAGCTGACTGGTGTCAGATCTCCGCCTTGTAAACGCCCCCTAATTAATATCATTACCATATAAAAGATCACAATCCATGTTAAAACGAAACTGCTATTACAAAACACCTGGGGCCTCATTTATAAAATGTTGCATATAAATGGTCCTAAATTTGCTCTAAGATCATTTCTCAAAAGTGCGTAAGTGCGATTCAGAGAAAACGAACGTGTGCACAAAAACACGTGCATACGCCTCTCTTCCAGATGTGACGTTTATAAATCGCAATGATCTTGAAATTGTGTGCAGCTGACTGGTGTCAGATCTCCGCCTTGTAAACGCCACCTAATTAATATCATTACTATATAAAAAAAGCACACGCCAATATCCGAGTCTGAAATTTAGGTCCTGCTGGTGGAGGTAGAGGTTTGTGTGGGGATGCTTTTTATTTAAAGGGGTCATATGATGTTGTTAAAAAGAACATTATTTTGTGTATTTGGTGTAATGAAATGTGTTTATGTGGTTTAAGGTTCAAAAGCACATTATTTTCCACATACTGTACATTATTGTTTCTCCTCTATTCCCCGCCTTTCTGAAAGGCATCAATTTTTACAAAGCTCATCGGTCTGAAAAGCAAGGTGTGCTGTGATTGGCCATCTATCCAGTGCGTTGTGATTGGCCGAATACCTCAAGCGTGTGACGGAAATGATACGCCCCTTACCATACTGTGATGTCATGTCCGGTCTGAGTGACGAGACAAAAACATTAAAACCCATTATAAGCGAGTCATTTGTTGCATCCAGTGGGGACATACTGTAATTATGGATTATAATGACTTATACTGTCTTTTTACGTGTTGCGTTGCATCGCGCCATGTAAACATAAAACCATGTCTGCATTTGTGATCGGAGAAATGACAAACAACAAGCGCAACTCTACACTGCTAAAAACTCACGTTTGAATCATCAGTGGCAAATCCTTTAAATATGAAAACGTACTTACAGTCTGTGAGCCAGAACAGCCGGCATTGTAGTCTACTCTCCCAGGATCAGGAAACAGTCCTCCATAAAATGTGCAGCACACATCTGAATATTTGGGTTGAACTGTTCTGGAACAGTGTTGTAAATACAACTTAACCACTGATTTCTAGTCGTGTCCTCTTTTGGAAGACCAAACAAAGTAGTTTCGCTTTCACAACGAAACACACAACACCACACACGGCAGGCTTGAGTGAGCGGAGGCCGGCGGGCTAGAGTGAGGAACGGCCGGCGGGCTTGCGACAACCACATGTGACGACCCCGGGCTGGACTCCGCTTCGTCCACGGTGAAAACCGATCCGGTGATCCACAGCACAAAGTTGATGTAACAATGAAACTCTTCATGACATGGCAGCGGTGGCAACAACACTACTACAGTGAGAATAAAAGTTACGCCTTCTTTCTTTGTTTCTTTGCATAGGCGGCGTTATGCAAATCTTCCCACATAGTGACGTAGACATGTGGGGGCGTGTTAGAACGAGCCGTGTTAGGTAGGTGTGGCTGACTCTTAACTTTTATAAAGAATATCTCTTTGGGTTTGAGACTTTAGTCTTTGCAACTTTACAGATCTTCTTTATGCACCAAGAGCTTGTAACACTCCAAAGAGAAAGGAA
>NW_015506781.1:80450-96878 GCF_001515645.1 Sinocyclocheilus grahami
CCAAACAAAGTAGTTTCGCTTTCACAACGAAACACAGCATCACACACAGCGGCCTAGAGTGAGCGGAGGCCGGAGGCCTAGAGTGAACAGAGGGCGGAGGGCTAGGGTGAGGGGCGGCCGGTGGGCGGGCTTCCGGCAACCACATGTGACGACCCCGGGCTGGACTCCGCTTCGTCCACGGTGAAAACCGATCCGGTGATCCACAGCACAAAGTTGATGTATTTCCTCAGCGACCAGCACGGATCAGCTCTAGGCATGACGAAGCGGATATCGTTCTCTTTTGGAAGGCCAAACTAAGTAGTTTCACTTTCACAATGAAACACACAGCATCTTCATGACATGGCAGCGGTGGCAACAACACTACTACAGTGAGAATAAAAGTTACGCCTTCTTTCTTTGCATGAACATTTGGGCGGAGTTATGCAAATCTTCCCACATAGTGACGTAGATATTTGAGGGCATGTTAGAACGAGCCGTTTTAGGTAGGAGTGGTTGACTCTTAACTTTTATAAAGAATATCTCTTTGGAATTGAGACTTTAGTCTTTGCAACTTTACAGATCTTCTTTATGCACCAAGAGCTTGTAACAGTCCAAAGAGAAAGGAAAAATTTAAATCGCATCATATGACCCCTTTAATCATGTGTAATTAGTCTATGGACAAACCATATATATTTTTTGTTATATTTTTTCTATTGACTATTATCAAAATTACTACTTCTAGAAACAACAGAAATAATAATAATAGTAGTAGTAGTAGTAGTAGTAGGCTAGTAGTATATTATTATTATATTAGTATATATATTAGTAGAGTATATTAGTATATAATTATAAAACAACTAGGTAAAAGTAAGAATAAACTACGAATCATCTTATAAAAAGTGAGCCATCCTACTATTAAAATCACTTGCTATGACAACTAATAAAAAGTTTAGTTTCACAAAATGATTGCAAAACTTAAAAAAAACATTGTTGAAACAAAATGTTAGATGTTTCATATCATAATAAAATAAATTATTACACGATTATGGTCTCCGATATGAAAAAAAAAAAACCTGCATGTGATTTGGCATTTCTTTATATTTGCACAGTTTACTAGCTAATGCTGCTCAAATGTGCCATTAATGTAGGCTACTGACACAAAAATATATAGTGTATTTTATACAAATATAACTGATGTAAATGACAAAAACAAAGTTTAAGGCTGATGTCTCTATTCCTTTTCACAGAAGCAAAGCAGCAGATGTTATAAATAAAAACAGTTAACAATGTTGTTGAATATAATATATTAAACCCGTTATTGCACGACATAGGCCTATTAGGCTACACAGACGAAACAGTCGGAGATGCGTTTATGCTTTTTTTTTTTTACGCATTAGTAGTAAATCAAGACTTCGCAAGTTCTCTTGTAAAAAAAAAAAAAAACATAGAATAGGCTAAACTGTGTACAGAAAACGAGTAAAGAACTCTCAACATTAGCTACTAAAATGGTCAGTTTAATCTCGCAAAAACTCCCGTTAGGCCTAATAAAAAATCTGACTACACTGCACAATTAATCTCTTACACTGCATCTTTGTTGTTTATGATGAATTATGTGCTTGAACGTAAGCTACACCGCTTTTATTATTATTGCAGCTTAATGTTCAAATTAGCTGCAGTGCTCCGACTTTTTGCCACAAGGAAAAGTGCGTACGCCTGCTCAGACCCTGACATGACGGTGAGTACTTTTCCACGTCAAAGGCCGTTTTTATATAAATATGAAAGTTGCCGTGGATTTTAGCGTACGCACACTCTAAAATCAAATCTGTGCATACACATATTTTATAAATGAGGCCCCTGCTCACAACAGTACCCATAGGATCCCTAATTTTGTTGCATAGTACATTTGTTGTCAGAGATCATATCTTCTGTTGTAAGAAGAACAGATAATGAATTTCCTTAATATAAACTATTTAATTAAAGTGTGGATTCTTAATATTTGTGTTATTCCATAACCGTTTTTAAAAGCAATTATAGGCACTTGAGACACAGCTAAAAGTGCTTAGGGCAACCAGTCAGCATCCAGAACTGAAACAAAGTGTTTGCAGAATATTTTTTGTACGTTTTTATAAGAAACTGGTGGATTATAAATCAGTCTAACAGTAATATTCTATATTGACCACTAGAGCATGCACATGGCACAAAACTACCGCTTCCCTGCATGCGAGCACTTTTTCATAAGACAGCTTCACTGAACAACAGACAAAGAATTACATGCATTCCTTCCAACATCCGATCACATTATGGGTGGTAAGAAGGAGCTGTGAGCCATAGATAAACCATTGAAAAATGCAGCTCCCTCTCGCTTCCCCTGTGTCGCAGTGATGGTGGACTATGGGTATTTTCACGATTGCAGCTCTCCTCTGACATTTGGAGCGGCGTGACCACCGCACGTCCCACTGACTCACGGATTTGAGCAGATGTCTGGTCCAGTACCGGCACCGGGCCACCTCCTCTGCGAACACTAATGGCTGGTCGTGTAGAGGGAATCTGGAGAGATTTGCACAGATTAAGCTGCAGCATCCTGCGCCCCGGAGAGAGGAGGAGAAGATGCTCGAGCACACATGCGTCTGGAGGGATGCGGGGCACTAAACTCTCATCTATAGCAATATTCCTACTTTTATTACACAGCGCGCAGGCTTCCGACGGTAAGGCGGCATCTCATATATATAGCTGGCATCTTTTAAAACACGCATAACATAAATGAGTGAAAGAATTTGCAATTGATTTTATTCAAATGATTTTGTTGCAAAAAAAAAGAAAGAAAAAAGCCTTGAGCTTGCACCTTTGCTGATGGCACATGCATGGAAAGTCTGAGTGTGATTTCCTTACATCCAAAAACACATCAAATGAAACGTTTACACCACCGTAAGAGCTTCAACATTTTGTTATTAAATGTAGGCAGATCTTACTTTCAGCTGTTTTTAGCGTTTTTATTTGTATTTTTTTATTATTATTATTTTTATTATTATTATTTGCTTCTCATTTTTTGAACCTGTATTTGGGTTACAATATCTACAGTATTAAATAACCCATATGCACTTATGCATTGGCTGTGTTAAATATGCAAAATTATACACTACTTTGCCATTACTTTTTGTGAACTATGTGTGTGTGTGTGTGTGTGTGTGTGATGAAGCGCACGTGAGTGTCTAGCAGTAACGCAGTGAACGCTGATGGATACTGCAGCTCTACACGAGATTGCAGCACTCTATTGTCTCTTAACACACCTAACACGCTTAAAACCACATCTGTTTCCTGACATAATATCTGCATATCATCATATGCATCAGTTAATTGCATGAAATAACTAACATCGTTGTACCTAATCTAGGGACTAATCATTTGTTGAGAACATATTGCACAGTAGGTGTCATAAATCAACCGGTGCAAAGGAGCATTAAAACTGTCCACAGCAGCATGGTCTGATTTTAGATGCTGACTGAGGTTTGCTGGTCCTGGAAATGCTGGAAGAGCATCTGCAGAGATTCTAGTGTTCTACATTGTGAATGAATGTGGACTAAATGTCACCAACATTGTAGAGAGCAGCAAGTTTAACAGATGAATAAATATATGATTATATTATTAATAAATGTCAAAATGCATAAAGATTGAAAAATGTCTTTAGTGCAGTATATATATATATATATAAACAATAGAATTCAAAAGAAAGTCTCATCATGATAGAATAAAGAAATGTGCGTGTGTGTGTGTCCAGTTGAGAAATGAATATTTGCTTTAACTGGGTCACTGTGCTGTGAGCGAGATAGATCAGTGTTTGACCTGTTTTAGTATTTCTCCCAAACATTTATAGCATGTTGGAGAGTTAGGGGTTGGTTGGCACAGGGTTTATTTTTGGATCGTAATTTGGTGCTGTCACATAAATTGTGTTCTCTTGACCTACACTGATTTAATCTATTAAGGCATTAAAAAGTCAAAACCCATCAAGGTAAAATTAAATGTGATTTGGAGAAATTCAGCATTACATCACTTGCTCACCAGTGGATTTTCTGCAGTGAATGTATGCCATCAGAATGAGAGTCCAATAAAAACATCACAATAATCAAAAAGTAATCCACACAATTCATAACTGACTCAAATCCCTTAACATCTTGTAAAGCAAAACGCTGTGTGGTTGTAATAATCACATTAATTATTTAGATGTTTGTAATGTTAAACTGTTGCTTTTGGCTAGAATACGACTCCTCTATCCATAATATTGCTTTCTCTAGTAAAATAGATGTCTGGTCTGAATGGTTAACCAATGCTAATTCAATATATAATTCTTAAAATATTTCATCAGCCACCAGTAGAGTTGGATGGTACAAATGCACAACATTGTCAATCATTGTAAGATGTTTATCATTAATTAATAAAGGTTCAGAAATATTTTGTGACATTGAATTTATGAAAGGATGGATGGATGGATTTTTCCTAAAATTCATTAAGATGATGTTTCTTGTAGATTGTTTTTAATAAAATATACTTAAAAACAGCTAATCGAGGTACTAGAAATTACTTGTACTAGAAATTACAGTCAGGTGTGTTATAGCAGAGTGAACAGTAAACTGCAGGAAATTGAATGTCTAAAAGCAGGACTGAACACCACTGACTGAGGTTCCACCTGAAAATAGTTAAAGGAGACATATTATGCCCCTTTTTACAATATGTAATATAAGTCTCTGGTGTCCCCAGAATGTGTCTGTGAAGTTTCAGCTCAAAATACTCCACAGATCATTTATTATATCATTTTGAAAATGCCTGCGAAGTTTTCATTCACACACAAGTTTACGTTAAAAACACACACGAGTTACAAAAACAGTCGGTTATGTCTGTGAAGGTAAACAGCTGGGAAATAAATTGCATGTTTAGTTTAGATCTGTGTGGCAGCAGCAATATACAGTAAATAAATCAATAAATCCACTGCTCTGTTGTCTCCTCTGAGGCTGGGACTCTAAACAGTGTTCTGTGCTCGTCTGTGCAGCCAAAGACAGAACAGTTAACATGTTTTGCTCAAACATTCGCCATGGCATTAGAACTGGTACACCGTTAATGAGATCCCTTTGCCACGTCACCAAGGGAGCAAAATCAGACACGCTCGTTTTTTCAGACGCTTGCAGAAAAAGGCTTCCCAAATAAAAAATTTATTTTTATAAAATAAAAATTTTTACTTTTTCACGTTTCCTTGTTTGGTAGATGCACTTGGGGACCTGATTATAGCACTTAAAACCTGGAAATGTCAGATTTTCATGATATGTCACCTTTAAATTACAAGGGTTCCATAACATAGATTGTTTAACTTTGCGATGTATTGCCATAGTGCATAATGTTTTCTGTCAGTTATTAAACAAGACCTTATTTATAATTGTAATTTAAATAAATAAATACATTTAGGGTTTTAGATCACATTCACATTCACTTTATAGAAATGTGTGTGTGTGTGTGTGTATATATATATATATATATATATATATATATATATATATATATATATATATATATATATATAGAGAGAGAGAGAGAGAGAGAGAGAGAGAGAAGAATCAAAAGATATATTTATAGTACACAAGCACCAATGTTGTTTGATAATGTAATTGACAGGTCGCCAAATTTAAAATGTAAGCTGCAAGTGGTTGAATCAAAGTTTGACTTTTTTTCCTGTAATTTACACTGAACAAATTATAAACGCAACACTTTTGTTTTTGCCCCCATTTTTCATGAGCTGAACTCAAAGATCTAAGACTTTTTCTATGTACACAAAAGGCCTATTTCTCTCAAATATTGTTCACAAATCTGTCTAAATCTGTGTTAGTGAGCACTTCTCCTTTGCCGAGATAATACATCCACCTCACAGGTGGGGCATATCAAAATGCTGATTAGACAGCATGATTATTGCACAGGTGTGCCTTAGGCTGGCCACAATGAAAGGCCACTCTAAAATGTGCAGTTTTATCACACAGCACTAGTGTTGTCAAAAGACCCGGTATTTCGGTACCAAGTCGGTACTAAAAAAATGAAACCATTACGGTACCAGGTTTTTTTAAGTACCGGTGGTCAACCGGTTTAAGTACCCGGTCAACCCGGTTCTTGATGCGCTATCCGAAAGCTATCCTCTTCCAGTGTTGCCAAGTCCGCGGTTTTCCCGCGGAATTGGGCTGCTTTAACACTGTTGCCACGGGTTGAAAAACGACCTCATTAACGTGATATTTAGCCCCTGGAATGCAAATTATTACCAGGGGAACCCCGCCAAAACATGCGCATTTTATCCTCGGAACGCGATTTTTAACGGGGGACCCCTCGAAACGTGATTGGGTGGGTTTTGTTGTGAAAACCTGGCAACCTCTTCTTAAAAGCAGTGGCGACCTCAAGAGGAGGAAACGCATCAAACTAACAAAACACCCTGATCAAGTTCAAGCAGGTAAGTTTCAATTACATTTTTAATATTTAGAGCTTCTGTTATGAACATTATTCCATATTTTAATTTGAATTTCGGATTGAAATAAACATCACCGTTAGCGTATACGTAGTAAATCGTTAGCATAAGCGCGGCTAACGCTAATATAACGAGCATTAGAATGAATTTTGTTCATTTTGTTCAAAATTATTTCTTTGTTAACTATTTAATGCTCATATAACTTTTATTACTATAAAAAACAGGAGGACATAATGTTATTTAACTATTTTTACACACCAGAGGCTTTTAAATGAACTGTGTAACCAAAATATGCGTGTTAGAGAATGTACAAATGTATGGTTAACAGTGTTTATGTCATATCAGTCCGTCAGAAAAAGTAATTTTTTTGTTTGTTTGTTTTGTTTTTTTAGTTAGTTAGTTGTAATTCTTGGCTGAATATCTCTAGTTTGGATTAAATACAGTTTGGATTAAATAAAAGTACAGTCAAATTTTATCTCCTGTATAGACTTTACTGTACAATGTTAGATCTAGTAACATCTTACAGTGAGTGAACAATATATTTTTAAAACATTCATTAACGTTTGTTCATTGTGCATTAAATCATTTTAACAGATTGAACTTTGAAATTAACCCTAAGAAGAATAATTAAGCCATCTCCAAAGGCGTTTCAGAGAATTTGGCAGTACATCCAACCGGCCTCACAACCGCAGACCACGTGTAACCACATCAGCCCAGGACCACCACATCCAGCATCTTGACCTCCAAGATCATCTGAGACCAGCCACCTGCAGCCATCAGCTGCTGCAACAATCGGTTTGCATAACCAAATAATTTCTGCACAAACTGTCAGAAACCGTCTCAGGTGGCATCAAAAGACAGAGTGTTTTCTAACACTTAGAATGCATTAGAATGCCTTCAGTGCACAAGAAACCAGTGGGACTGACCATGCCATTTTAGCTCAATGACAACGCTTCCTAGATGTATTGCTATCAAAGCAAAACATCTACATTTCTATACTGACGTTTATCCCATAAGACGCTGTCTTCTTCTGAACTGTCAAACCTCTCCACAGATGGTTATAAACAGCACACTGTCCTTCGTGCCACTGCAGGGGTAAATCAGGTTACACGTCATGGCCTGTCCTGTGGCTCAGGAATGGTTATCTTTCCCAAGACATTTGTGGGTAACACTTTACTTGAAGGGGTGTGCATAAGACTGACATGACACCTTCATAATCATCCCCTTCAAGTAAAGTGTAACCCATTTGGGTAACCACAAAGTGCTGATGTGCAATTCCTCACATAGAATTTAATCTTTGCACTTTCACTTAATGGACATAAATTGACAGAACCACCAACATAGAACAGCAACAGAAGTGATAAATATATACGGTTACGTTCTCCCCAGTCTAGGGTTGGGAATACCGAACAAATCATTAACAAAAGGTGATTAAGCAACGATACCCGCCCCTCTCCTGTCCCAGCTCACACACAGAAACACAACGGAGCGAGAGTATATTCAATAATACGTTTTTAATTCACAAAGTAACATAACAAGAAGCGTGAATCTTCAGGAGGGGTCAAGGCCAAAATAACAAACAAAAGAAGAACTAACTAACGGAGCTTGGAGAACTGGAGCATTGCACAATAGATCCTTAGCAGAACAAAAGGCAAAATCACAAACTTCGTTCCACATAAATTGTCGTTCAGTGCTCAACAGATCAGTGAGAGGTGCAACTACAGAGGCAAAATTACAACAAAAACCTCGATAATAACCAGCCATTCCCAGAAAACGCAGCAGTTCGCATTTATTCGTGGGTACAGGGAATTGCATAACGGCTTCAATTTTAGCCTGGACTGGTCTAACCTGGCCTTGTCCGACCAGTTTACCAAGATAGGTTACGATCGCCTTGGCAAACTCACACTTACCAAGGTTAAGTGTCAAAGATGCTTTAGCCAAGCGTTCCATAACCAAACCAAGAGTACATAAATGATCTTTCCACGTCATGGAGTATATTACCACGTCGTCCAAGTAGACTTCGCAGTTCGGCACATCCGACAATACAAGGTGCATTAATCGCTGGAACGCGGCGGGTGCATTGCGCAGCCCGAAAGCCATCACAGTATACTGCATAAATGCGTCAGGTGTAACTGGAAGACCGCTCAACAACAGTCACTGCAGATACATTCTTACCCGAAGACTTAACCTCAGACACATTTTTGTCAACATATGCTTTCAACATGTTCACGTGGCAAACTCTACTTTTGTGACATCGATCAGGGGTTAAAACTGTATAGTTGGTATCACATCGGCTTTGCCTCAGAATCATCTGAAAGTGAAACTAAGCAAGTCTGCAGAAACTACCCAAACACATTCAAATTAGACTGTGGTGACTGACCAGAGACAGGAATAAACGCCACCCCTTTGGGCTTGCTGCCAGCTTTCTGCTGCCAGACCTTACAGTTTGAGATAAGATGACCAGGATCAAGGCAATAAAAACAGACTCTCTTCCTATCAGGACGTCTTGGCATTCTTACTTCACTGTCAGCCCTAACAGAATTATCGCCTAACATCCTTTTATCTTTCCCTACATCCGTAACGACGGATATTTTAGGAGCGCGCATAACTGGAAATACAATCTTATGAGTAAGCACGAATTCGTCAGCGTGCATCGCTGCATCAGACAATTTCGATACTCTCTGCTCATTTAAATGTACCACGATACTTTCAGGCAAACAGCTCTTAAAATCTTCAAGTAAAATTAGCTCTTGCAATTCCTCAAGAGTCACAATTTTTGTGGAAACGCACCATTTCTCAAATAGTGTTCTTTTCTCACTCGCAAATTCAACGAACGTCTGCTTGGCTGCTTTTGAACACACCCTAAACTTTTGTCGGTACGCCTCTGGTACCAATTCATAAGTGCGCCATACAGCCGATTTCACGACATCGTAATTCAGTGAATCCGCCACAACCTCTTGGGCTTTGCCAACGAGATTACACTGCAACAACAATGCCCACATATCCCTAGGCCATTTCAATTTAGCCGCAACTCGTTCAAAGGCCACGAAGTAAGAATCGACCTCAGTCTCGCGGAATGGAGGTACGAGTTTGACATACTTACTAACGTCGAAGTCGGGTTGACCCATCTCCGAACTACCAGAAGTCGGCCTGGTGCGTGGTAATGGAACTGGACTTTTACACTTGAGCTTCTAGAGGTCCAATCTACGCAGCTTAACATCTCGATCAGCGGTTATCTCCAGCTCTTTCAGACGAAGCAGTTGCGTTTCATATTCTTGTTTCTTAAGTTCAACATCTAGCTCTTTCAAACGAACGGTTACCGTTGGATCGAACTGAGAATCTTTTTTACCACTTACCGAATAAACTTCGCTAGTTAACTCCTCTCCATCAGACTCTGCATCAGGACTTTTAGTTACGGTATGTTCAGTCAAAATACCAGTCTCTACTAGCCTATCGTACAACTCATCTTTAATAACCTGCTTTCTCTCCCCTTTAGAAACAGTTATATTAAAGAAATCCGCTATCTGTATCAGGTCTACTTTCCTACACCGTTCAAATTCTCTCAGCGTAGGCGAAAGAGTGAACTTAACTAAATCAAAATCCATCCTAAAACCCTATAACCTTCCTCCCCCATCAAAGGTTCAAAACAGCCAAGCAAAAAGTTTTGAAAGATGAATAACGATTTAAACAAACGAACCATCCAATTGTCATAAACAAACGAACCCACAATTACCATGAGCAGACCAATTCCAATTATCACGCACGGACGAATCGAACAAGCAGACGAATCTTCCAATTTGTCACAAGCCAGGTGTCACGGTCTGACAATTGTTACGTTCCGAGTACCAAATGACTAGACCCCAATTGTTACATTCTCCCCAGTCTAGGGTTGGGAATACCAAACAAATCATTAACAAAAGGTGATTAAGCAACGATACCCGCCCCTCTCCTGTCCCAGCTCACACACAGAAACACAACGGAGCGAGAGTATATTCAATAATACGTTTTTAATTCACAAAGTAACATAACAAGAAGCGTGAATCTTCAGGAGGGGTCAAGGCCAAAATAACAAACAAAAGAAGAACTAACTAAAACATTAAACAGTAACTTACCTAACAAATCAAAACCCAAACAAAATACAATACTCTCCCCTTACTCCCTAGCTGTCAATAAACAGGAGATAACAAGGGATCATAAAGTAAATGGCAACCTCCTCCCTATGGCTTCTTAAACAAATTAATAACGCTGGCACAAAAGAACTATCATTTAGAATAACAACAACCCGTCAGTCACCACAATACCACGGATGCGTTGATGACTGGGGCAGGAGGCGGAGGGCAGTAACGGCAACGACCAACACGGCGGGACTCAACGCGCTGCTTAGTGCTCTACCATTTTCCTCTTCCTTCTCAGCTTTTAACCACTCTCGCTCATCCACATAATCAGCTGCAGCTGCGTCCAATCAACACTGTGCAAGGAAAAAGGGAAAAGAGAGAGAGAGAGAGAGACACACACACACACAGGAAATGGCACCATACACAGAACATCTCTGCACATTGAACAATCAGGATGAACAATAAAAGCACTTCTGTCCAGAGGACGTAACAATACTAATGTTATGGGGGACTGGTGCAATAAGCTGTGGCTGATTAGGGCAGAGATCTAAATTACTATTATTAAAAGACTAGTAAATCACAATTAGTGATAGACTGATATATGAGTCAAACAGATTTGTCTGATGTTTGACCATCTTGACATTATCAGTCTCAGGTGATAACCATTCCATCTTGACACATTAATATAAGTGTTATTTTTAGTATTTGCTGAAAATTGATTTTGTGTTATTATTACTTCAATATGTTCCTTGAGGTTCACTTTTAATAATTAATAAGTGGTAATAATAATTAATTCACTTATAATTAATTAATAGTTAATAATTAATCATCATATACATTTGCAAATATGATTATTTTCATTCAAAAAAAAAATTGATTTTGTGTTATTATTACTTCAATATGTTCCTTGAGGTTCCCTTTTAATAATTAATAAGTGGTAATAATAATTAATTCACTTATAATTAATTAATAGTTAATAATTAATCATCATATACATTTGCAAATATGATTATTTTCATTCCGCATTCTGATCCTCTGTCTGAAATTAGAGGGGTATTGATGTTTAAAACCTCTATTATCATATACCTACACAGACTGAAGGCAGATTTTCATTGGATTACCACCAGTGTCTGCTCAAGAACACACGCAGAGAATGTTGCTCTGAAATGGAGTCTGTGACAATTTAAAGAGATTACAGACTGTTTGGAATGGTCGCTTTTATTCTCAAAGAACTGTAGGATATATTTCCGCACGTATCTTTTTTTCCTACTGCTTAAATTAAGTAATTTAACATTTTTGAAATTATCTTTGGTTATTTTGTGAAGTATTTAGAAGAAGTGCAAGTTGAATTGCTGTTCACAGGCAGGCAGAAAGGCTTCATGAGTATCCAGCGGAGGCGTTAGTGTTTGGGTGTGAGAGATGCAGATGGTCTCTGTGCGTGTCATGCTTTGCCACTGCTCATTATTTTATTAAATGGGATTAGCCAGTAGAGTCTCAATCTTTGTTATGACAGGTTGTGGAACCTCTATCACTATGCAAACTGATGCATTTATTAGAGTGAGGGGTGGAAAAGGATCAACGATTCAATGGCATTATATTTGTTACTGAAACATGAACCAATACATGCTTTCATAATATGTAACACAGAGTTTTACAGTACTTGTTCTAAATGGCACACAACTTAACTTTAGTGTGAACACAGATGTCAAATCTATAAACAACTAGCCTATTAGTCAAACAAAGATATTGTGACTAAAAATTAATTTACACTACCTAAAGTTCATTTACATAATATATGCATAGTTCATATACATAATACCCATAATTTATATATTAATGTATTTATATTTACTCCAACAAATTGTATTCATATTACCATGACACCATGTCCAAGTTTGTACATTTACAGTTATCATTGTTGTTTTCTTTGCAGCTACTCTCATGTATTACAACAATGCATGTACATTTAAATTTAAAATATCATTAATGTTTATTTCTGTTTATCTGATCTGTGAATATGTCCATGCTTTTGTATATGTATTGTACTACTGTATATGTACAGTACTTTAAACTATATGGGGTTAGAAAAGGTTCATGCATTATGTAAGAGACACCTGCATTCAAAATGAAAAAACTCAGTCTCTCACTTTTAGAACAATCTGGCATTCTCCCCTCTTCTCCTGCCACACACTGAACTCTAAATACCTTCAGAGTTGCATGTGCTAGCAAAAAGACTCTGACATTAATAGATTATAGCTGTAACGAGGTGACAGGGACAAGAGATGTGCGGATCCATCTGCAAAGCTTTATTCTTAAACATAGTCAAAGCAGGCAAGGGTCGGACAATGGCAAACAGGTATTTAGAGGGCAAGACAGAAGTGTGATCCAATAAATAGGCGTAGGTCGATCAATGGCGAACATAATACAAAGGATGAGGCAGGCGAGTAATCCACAGACAGATATTAATCCAGGCGAGGTGCAAACAGAATCAAACAACAAGACGAGAGAGAAATCCAAGACAGGCAGGTTATCAGGAACAGACAATCAGGCAAAACTAGACGTAACGAAACTAAACTCAGACAGGATACTGGCTCCGTAAAGTGCTACCACTAGGAGAGTGATAAACGCAGACAATACTCGGCCATTAGAGAAGGATTTGAGTGGTTGATATAGTGTGTGTGTGATTGGCTGCAGGTGAGTCCAATCAGTGCATTGGCGCACGGTAAATGTAGTCCAGGGTGACATGCAACAGTTTGTGTGGTGTGAGAGTCAATGTAATCAGAAGGCGACCTCTGGTGGCGAGCAGGCGGAAGACCACGGATCGGTTTTGTGACAGAGCCCCCCCCCAGGGTGGTGGAGAGGAGGCGGAACAGGGGGAGGGGTGGAGGGCCAGGTCCATGTGCAAGTGAAGGGACAGGGGATTGAGGCAAAGCCAGCAGAGCAGGATGCCAAGGCGGAGCAGGGAGCCACGGAGGAGCCGGCAGAGCAGGAAACCAGGGCGGGGCCGGCAGAGCAGGGTGCCAGGACAGATTCGGCAGAACAGGTGGCACTGAGGACCACCACAGCAGAGCAGACGAGTCCGAAGATCCCCACAGCGGAGCGGAAGACCACCAGAGCCAGATAGAAGACCACCACAGCGGAGCAGACAGAGCAGAAGACCACCACAACGGAACAGAAGACCACCAGATCAAGACAGATGACCACCATGGTGGAGCAAACGGAGCAGAAGACCACCACAATGGAACAGAAGACCACCAGAGCAAGACAGATGACCACCATGGTGGAGCAAATGGAGCAGAAGGCCACCACGGCGGAGCAGACGGAGCAGAAGACCACCACGGCAGAGCAGAAAACCACCAGAGCCAGACAGAAGACCACCACGGCGGAGCGGACTGAGTAGAAGACCACCACGGCAGAGCAAAAGGCCACCGTGGCTGAGCAGACGGAGCAGAGACCCCTGGTAGAGACTGGGAACTACAAAGCATATACGGTCTCAAGGACCAAGGCAGGGAACACACCAAATTCATCAATATTTTCCCTGGTGACAACTGAACGGGCAGACAGTTCATGAACGGGCTCACTGACTGAAACTGTGAGCCCGTTTATGAACTGTCTGCCTGTCCAGACTAGGACTGGCAAGGCAGACAGTTCAACAGACACATTTGAGAAAACAGAACAGGCAGACAGTTCATAATTAGACTCACTAACTAGGACTGGCAAGGCAGACAGTTCAACAGACACATTTGAGAAAACAGAACAGGCAGACAGTTCATAATTAGACTCACTAACTAGGACTGGCAAGGCAGACAGTTCAACAGACACATTTGAGAAAACAGAACAGGCAGACAGTTCATAATTAGACTCACTAACTAGGACTGGCAAGGCAGACAGTTCAACAGACACATTTGAGAAAACAGAACAGGCAGACAGTTCATAATTAGACTCACTAACTAGGACTGGCAAGACAGACAGTTCAGACACATTTGGGCAAACTTAACAAGCAGACAGTTCCTGAATGGTCTCTAAGGCAGTGACAGGGTTAACGGGACAGACATGGAGTGCATTTATATTTTCTGGGCTCATAACTGGACTAATGGGGCAGATAACAGTTTCCTCGTTTGGAACTCGACAGACAGATGGTTCAACATCAGACTCATTGGCTAAAACAGGACAGACAGAAAGTTCAGAATCAGGTTTGTTAATTGAAACAAAATAGGTTGACAGTTCTAAACTGGATGTATTGGCTGAGATAGGATGAACAGACTGTTCAAAACCAAGAGCATTGGCTGGAACTGAACTGACAAACAACTTATGGACTGATACTGGGTAGGCAGATAGTACTAGATCAGAATTGTCGATGGGATCAGAACAGACAGGTGATTCCACCTCATGGTCATTGAGGGAAATGGGACAGACAGATAATTCAAAAACTGATTCATGGGTTGATCCTAACAGTTCATGATCAGACTGATTGACAGAAACTGGCAAGACAGAGAGTTCAAAATCAGACTCATTAGCAGCATCAAGACGGACAGACAGTTCACAATCAGCCTCCACGGCGGATTCAGAACAGGACGGGAGTTCGGAGATGGCCTCATCGGCCGGTTCAGAGCAAGGCAAGAGATCACAGACGGCCTCCATAGCCATGACAGGACAGGCAGAGAGTTCATAGATGGCCTCCATAGCCGTGACGGGACAGGCAGAGAGATCACAGACGGCCTCCATAGCCGTGATAGGACAGGCAGAGAGATCATTAATGGATACCACTGACACCTCTGGAGGTTCTGCAGCAGTTGCCGCCACCTCTGGAGGTTCTACAGCAGTAACATCAGGAAACGGAGAGTTCAGTAACAGTCTCTTCGACCACAACACGACAGGCTGAGAGTGCATTGCTGGGTGCCACCACCACGCAAGGAGCTGAAGCGAGCACCTCCACCTCGGGAGGTTGTATGTGGTGGTGTATGCAGCCCAAACACACCATGAAGCGATCCCCATCAAGGGAAGCGCTTCAGACAGGGGAATCAGTTCAGGAACAGGAAGGCCAGAGTGAGTGGGTTTGGGGATACCAGCTGCGTGTGCAGACACCAGCGGTGCATCCCTCACACTGGATACCAGACTGGGATACTGAAGGGCTGACTCCCTTTTAGATTTTTACTAAATATATATAAATAAAATTGTTTTTGCGGGCCAACACCGTTCAGTCAAAATCAAGCACGTCATCAGAGAGATTGCACCACGAGCTAATTTTCAGTAAAAGCTAGATAATGGACCGTAAAAAATTAAAGGCGGTGCAGAAAAACTTTGAGAAAGGAAAAAAAAGGGCTCCGACGCTGCTAAATGTGTAAAATTAACCGAACTCTTTTCAAAAGGTTTAAATTCGGCTGCTGCAGCGGAGGACAGTTAGTGCTGCAGAAGTAAGAAGAAAACAGAAAATACAGCTAGCACAAGTCATTGTCACACTACTTCTGCCAGTTAGCTCCTGTTTTTTTTGACAGTAGCCTACATTGTATTAAACAGTTGTAAGCTTAGCGTAGAACCCCAGTATATTTTAAAATGTCATTGCTTCGTGATAATTGGTTAACTTAAGTGTTAACGAGCCTGATACTGAATTGAATGACTGAAATATCAGCATATAAAGTGGGATTTAGGGTAAAAACTGATGTCGGCTACTTGCAATATAGTCTAACACATAAAAAACCTATAGCAATAGCCATAGTACTATAGACATTTGTAGTGAACTTTTCTTTGAATATGTAGATAGTCATATATTAAAATAAAACATTGAGCATGCATACAGTACATAAGTTTACAGTATGCAATTAATCCTTAGGTAGGGTGGACTGC
>NW_015506781.1:98289-106658 GCF_001515645.1 Sinocyclocheilus grahami
GCTGTATTCGATCAAAAGGGTGCTTCTACTAAATACTGAGCAAAGGGTCTGAATACTTAGGACCATGTGATATTTCAGTTTTTCTTTTTTAATAAATCTGCAAAAATGTCAACAATTCTGTGTTTTTCTGTCAATATGGGGTGCTGTGTGTACATTAATGAGGAAAAAAAATTAACTTAAATGATTTTAGCAAATGGCTGCAATATAACAAAGAGTGAAAAATTTAAGGGGGTCTGAATACTTTCCGTACCCACTGTATATATAGCAATGATTAGTTGCTTGAGTCCTTTTAGTGTCATTTAGGTGCATGGAAAGGCAGTTTCTGTGCCATTCTGTGAATGTATGAAGACCAGAGATTAAGAGGTCTGTAAGGAATTTCCGAAAGTCTGTTCTTTGTCGTGAGGTGGGGGGAAAAGTCAATCCGAAGAGCTTGTGATCACTATCACATGTTTCCATGTGACGGTCACGCTGTGCATCTCTTTTGACCATTATTCTTGATAACTTGCCCCAAAATTGACAATCTCCTTGGAATTGTCAATAAGTGTTCTTTTGTGTTAATGTTGAAAACTGTTCTGTGACAGAGTGGTTTAGGCTTGCTTCAGACTGGCTAATGCTCGGGTCTGATTTATGGCATCCTGTTGTCTTGGGCCTCTTGTGGAATGTTTTGACTCCTCGTGCCTCAATCATGTTTTGACCAAATCTTAGATTGTCTGATTCGGTCTGATATCCTACAGAAAGCAGATCATCAATACATTTATAAAAATAAAAATCAATTAAAATTCTAGATTGCACCAGGTTAAAAAACAAGGCAACAATATTTTTTACTATGTCCTGTTCAATTTTCTCTCTCCTGCTCAAATTGATGGCCATTTTTGCTTGTCCCACCACAAAATTAAGCAACTAACAAACATATTTTCTCTTAGAAACATATTTGCAACCTAAAATGAAAACCTCTTGCGAGAAAATTTCATTACAATTTTTAAAAACATCATTTAAAACAGAAAACAGTAGATCAAGTCTATGACAACTTAAGAAAGCATGAAAAATCGTCTCTCTGTCATCACAAAAAGGACATTTATCAGTGCTTCCAGGATTTAAAACCGAAGTAAATGCATTAACTGCAATAACACCATGAACATTTCTCCATTGTAAATCTCCTGTCTTTTTGATCAACGGTGGTATGTAAAAAATTCTCCACTCTGGTTTTTTGTTTTCACTCAAATTAAAAAAATCACGCCAAGGTGTATCTATTCTGTTGTTCAACATTTTCCTATTAAAAGCAATTATGCAGGATTTATATAAAAACTTTCTATCACAGGAAAAAAATCAACACTTAACAAAGCAGCTTTTTCAAGAAAAAACCCAGCGTACCCATCCAACTTAGGAGCAAAACTCAATCCTGGAAAACTCTCTTCCAAATCTGGATTGCACAGTCCATTATTATATTCCAATAATAAAAATCTCTCGTGGTCATTTAAAGCAGATTCCCATCTCCGAAGAAGTTGTGCCGTAACGCGAGTGGAATTAATCCCAAGGTGACGAGAAACTGCTTCTTTGTTTTTAAAATCACGTCCAGCTACTTCCAGCAAGC
Source organism: Sinocyclocheilus grahami (assembly GCF_001515645.1). Taxonomy (NCBI): domain Eukaryota; kingdom Metazoa; phylum Chordata; class Actinopteri; order Cypriniformes; family Cyprinidae; genus Sinocyclocheilus; species Sinocyclocheilus grahami. The sequence continues at coordinate 99,881 of NW_015506781.1, forward strand.
GACCAAGAGTCAACATTCTATTATCAATTCGTGCTTTGTTTAGTCCGGGAAGAAAAAAAATGTTCGTTAAATCCAATCGTTTACAGTGGATTAAAGGTTCCTCTAATAGCCAGTAAAGAGATTTCGAGACCTCCGCTTTCTGAAAAGATTCCACACTTTGAAAACATTCTTATAAAAAACAGGCAACATAGGAAAATTTAATTCCAAATGATCCATCAGAAAAATTGTCCTGCCTAGATTAAGATTACCCACACTATTTAAAATCACTCTTGCCACTGCATTCCAGTTAAAGACATCTGAAACAATTAAAAGTTTTTGCACAAACTGTAATCTAAAAGTGGCTATTCTACTTTGCAGATGTATCAGTCCCTGACCACCTTCTTCTTTAGGCAGAAATAAAACACTTTGTGGGATCCAATGTAACTGATCCCAAAATAAATCCACTAGCAGTGCTTGTAATTTTGTTAGCAAAGTTACCGGGGGTCCAAACAAGCAAACTTGTGCCACAACGAAGAGGCCACTAAATTATTAGCGATTAAAACTCGTCCTCTAAAAGACACTTTTGGAACCAGCCATTTCCATTTTCCAAGTCTACCTTTAACTTTCTCAATTATACCATCCCAGTTCCTTTGTACAACAGTTTCATCCCCAATAAAAACTCCTAAATATTTAAAACCTATTTTCCCCCACTCTAATCCAATAGGAAGTTTTGGTTTACCATCTTTCCAATCCTCGGTTAAAAAAGCTCCACTTTTACTCCAATTTACGCTAGCAGAAGAGACTTTTTAAAAAAGTTTTTAACAAAGTTAATAATGCCTGAATATCACTTTGTCCATTGACACATACTGTCACATCATCTGCATATGCCGACAGTATGAATTTATTCCTGTATCCTGGTAACACTACACCTTGAAGTTTAAGCCTTATCTGTTGTAACAAAGGCTCAATTGCTAAGGAGTATAACATACCAGATAATGCACAACCCTGCCTTATGCCTCTATAAACTTTAAAAGGAGTACATAAACCACCGTTGATCTTTAAAATACTCTCCACATCACTATAAAGGACTTTTATAAAGTTAATAAAATTCTCACTAAAACCAAATGCAGATAGAACCTTCCACAAAAAACAGTGTTCTACCCGATCAAAAGCTTTTTCTTGATCTAATGAAATAAAACCACATTTTAGGTTTAGCATTTTGGAGACTTCAATAAGATCACGAACAAAAGCAATGTTGTCAAAAATCGACCTACCTGGGACACAGTAGGTTTGGTCAGAATGAATAACACTGTCCATTACATTAGCTAGTCTATTAGCTAAAACTTTTGATAAAAGATTATAGTCGCTGCAGAGCAAAGAAACTGGACGCCAACACCTTATATCTCCAAGGTCTCCTTTTTCAGTAGGAGGGTCAACACAGCTCGTCGGCAACTTTGAGGCAGCTTACCCCTTGCCAGACTGATATTCAACACTTCCAGGAGATCCTCTCCTATTGTTGACCAAAAAGACTTATAAAAGTCCACTGGTATACCATCGATGCCTGGTGTTTTACCGAACACCATCCCTCGAAGTGCTTTCTGTAGCTCACTCATACTCAGAGGGACAGAAATATCAGTGTTGATGCTTTCAGGCACCTGAGGTAAGTTTTCAAAGAAAAACTCACCCTCATGTTCTTGCTCTACAGCAACCTCACTTTTATATAAATCTTTACAAAAGATAACTGCCCTCTGACGAATTTCTGAAAGATCCGTCAAAAGAATTCCAGAGTCAGATCGTAGAGCATGAATAGTTCTGCTTTGACCATTCTTTTTTTCCAAATTAAAAAATAATTTTGTTGGAGCATCCATTTGATCTACACTTTGGAATCTCGACCTGACCAAGGCCCCCTGTGTCTTGGAACCAAGTAAATCAGCCAATTGTGTTTTTTTATCTAATAGCAAATCTACAAATCCTCTTGTACCAGTAGACTCTGCCAATTCTTGGAGCTTTAAAATATCAGCCTCCAAGATACTCATTCTAAACTTAGTCTCCGTAGTGATGTTTTGAGTATACTGTAAACAGAGCTGCTTAATTTGAGCTTTTCCTACATCCCACCATTGTTGTACAGAGCTGTAAAACTCTTTCTTAGTTTTAAAATCTTCCCAAAAGAAATTAAACAATTCTTTAAAGTGTCTGTCATTTAATAAAGCAGTGTTAAACTGCCAATAAGCACTTTTTGGTTTCAAAAGATTAATAAAAAATGAACATTTGACCATACAATGGTCAGAAAAACTAACAGGTACAATGTGGCAGCCCCTTATGATATTGCAGTGATGTTTAAAAACATAAAATCTGTCCAATCTTGCCATAGAAATTACTTTATCACGCACATGAGTCCAAGTATATTGTTTTTGTGTACCCTTTAAACGTCTCCAAGCATCACATAAGTCATGCATCTTAACAAGTTGAATCAATCGATTTCTAGAAGGCATATGAGGTTCTAAGTGATTTCTATCTAAATTAGATTCAGTAAAATTGAAATCATCTCCTAAGAATAAAAAGTCTTCTTGACTACATTTTTGTAATACAGAGTATAAGATATTTAAAAACACCATTCTCTCTATTGCTGAGACTGGGCAGTACACACAAATAAAAACAATAACATTCTTTTCATAGCTTGCTCTTAATTTTGAAAGTCTACCTTTTACTATTTCTTCTACTTGAAAATAATGTGGGTTAAAATTTTTCACAAAAAGAATGGCTACTCCACCACTAAGTGAAGTATTGTGACTTAAAAATGGAAAACCACCCCATTCTTTGGCCCAATCAGAAGCATTATTTGAATCACTATGAGTTTCCTGCAACATAATCACATCAAACTTATTTTGCTTCACAAATTCATAAATTTCCATTATTTTCTTAAAATCTCTCGCTCCATTAATATTCAAGGAGGCAATATTGATTTCATTCATTTCTAAAAGAAAATAAATAAATAAAGTCAAAGCAAATACTGTTAAAAACAAAACTAGAAACCCATAACTAATCACTTGAAGCTTTTTAACTATTTTCATTAACAAGATCAGAGTTTAAAATTCTTACAATTTTCTTCAACCGATAAATCTCCTTATTCGTGAATAGATTATCGGCCATAAACTACTTGGTTTTATCAACAAATTGTTTGATGTCTGGAAAATATTCACAAACACTTACTCCTCTCTTATTCTTTGTTGCTCTGAGGAAAAGTTGAATGTCTTCTACCTCGTAACTACGACTAGATAAGTCACTTTGAGAAAAACTGAAACTTGAATCTGAAGATTCATTGCCACTTTCCATCCCTTCTTTGTCTCCATCATCAATCACGTTAGTTTTTTCTTCTTAACACTTTGGGCTTCACTTGAACTTTTCCTTTTAACTGGAACTTTGAACTCAGCTTTATTTGATTCTAGATCAGCCTCATCACAAACTCCAAATCGCTGCCAATTCACATGGTCACTTTCGTCCCTTGTCAAAACTGACTCAGTAGCGGAAACATTATCCTTCACTCACTACAGTAGGAGCCTCCAACCCATCTTCCTGCAAGGACACTACTGATACATTTGCATCTGAAGCTGCATGCTGAGCCTCACACACCCTACCATTATTTTCCACAACAGTCAAATATTTAACATTCAAAAGGGGAGCATTGGAGGGTCCTGCCTCTATCCTTTCCACCTCCTTATCATCATTTAGATTAGTCTCCCTAATATTTTGATCATCAGTTGACAGATGATCTTCTTTATTCCTTTCAGGGCAAGCCCGCATTAGATGGCCCAGCCCACCACAGTTAAAGGACTTAATTTTATCGGTTGTGACATAGAAAACATAGTCAAAGTTTTCAACCTTAATGTTAAGAGTCAAGTCAAGTTCTTCGCTGTCTTTCAAGATCATATTGACAAATCTTCTAAAAGAGACCACATGTTTTAGTAGTTGTGAAGTGGTACCAATAAGAATCTTCTTAATGGGTGAAACCAGCTTTCCATAGCGGGACAAAATCTTAACCAGTGTATCATTAGAAACAAAAGGTGAAAAATTAGACAATGTAACCTTTTTTGAAGGAATTGAAAGTGGAAGAACAGGTGTGAAGAGGTTGTTTACAACAACACCCTTCTCCACTAACTCATTTGCCTTTTCCACCGAACTCAAAAAAACAACAACAGCACTATTCATTTTGGACGTTGACAAAATACTATCATGCCCAACAACCTCTCCCATTGCCAAACAGCAGTCTTCGACAATTACCGTGGATGCCACTTTAACACCAAGACGTCGCGTGAGATTATTTAAAAAACCAGCTCGCGGCTTCCGCCACAAGGGGGAAAAAACCCCGCGGCCCAATTCAAACAAACAACAAAACCAAGAGAGAAGAGAAAGACAATAAAACAGAAAAAGAAAGAAAAGAAGCAAAAACTCACTTGCAAATCCATGCTCCACACTCATGCTCGCACCGGTAGAAAGAGAGAGAGAGAGAGAGCGAGAGAGAGAATCACACTCACACACAAATGCACATGCAACACATACGAGCAACACTTCAGCATGCAGTAATATAATTCACAAATAATTGTATATCAAAAAGGATTTACTGCTGCTACTATTTATAGTTTTTGCTATATATTCCATTCCCTTTTTTGGTATTATTACTTGTTTGTATTCATGTGTATTCCAATGTTGAGAGCAGTCAGTGAGAAAATATTTTGCTGTAATGTTTAAGTCCTATACTGTGTTCATTAACTAGGATGTTGCTGGAATCAGTACAGCCAGACACCCCTGGTCTTTCAACACCAGTGCTGTGAGGAAGGATGCTACAGTAGGCCAAGCAGAGACAGGGAGGAGTAAGGTAGAGGTAGGAAAAACCCAACAGACATACAGTGACAACAAAGAACAACATACTGTAGAGAATGACAGCAACAGCAGACAAATGGCATAAACAAACAGCACACAGACTCTACAACATCCTCAGATTCTTTTTCTTTTGTTTTTACTGTATGTGTAAATTAGTTATAAACGTGTGCTCTTTAAAAAGTAGTAAGCATTGTTTGCCAGACACATACATTAAATGTTTAAATATCTGTTACATATATGGTACTGCTTATATTATTTCACCATCTGTACACAAATGTAAGTAGTGAATGTGTGTGTCCGTGGGTGGGGCTGTGTCGGTGTGGTAATGTGGGCCGGTGTGGCTACAGTGCCAGGGCTGAATTTTTGTCCCAGTCTGCCCCTGACAATAATACACCAAATGTCTCTAGAAAAAACTGTTGCCTTCAAGATGGGGAAAACCAACCCAGCACTCCTGAAGTCTCCCTCAGATATAACAGATATGTTTTGGGATTCAGTGAAGTTGTTAAACTCTGCAGTGGTCAAAGATATAGGTCTATCCAACACTCTCACAGGATATTTACATTTACATTTAGTCATTTAGCAGACGCTTTTATCCAAAGCGACTTACAATAAAACACACAATAAAAGCGACAATAAGGACAATAAAAGCAGTCAAAACTAACAAAAGAGCAGCAATATATAATAATAATAAATAAAAAAATTAAAAAAAGAAGATAAATATAGATAAAGTAGAATTAAAATAGAATAGAAAGTGTTAGAGTTAGAGGGTCAAATAAAGGTGGAACATATGTCTGATGTCAGATATCTGACTGTTCCAGGCCTGTTCTCTCACTCTAACTCAGCAAGGTACCAAAGTAGGCTGACGTTCTGATATATTTTATTTAATATATAAATGATTTAGGTCAGTGTACTGTGGCACAGATTCCACTCTGCTGATGTTCAGTACCTTCATGAGTGAGTCTCTCTGCTTAGTTTAAGGTTGAGCGAGTTTCCACCGCTAATCTGTACTTTGCTTTCTGATCCAGTTGTCCATCCCTCATACTAGTTTGAGTAATGCACTATTACTATTGTGCATATTAAGAATAATATCAACAAACCCCTTACCTTAAAAGGATAATTCACCAAAAAATGAAAAGTCTGTCATCATTTACGCATCCTCAAGTTGTTCCAAACCTGTATGAGTTTATTTTTTTCTGCTTAACACAAAAGAAGATGAAGAATGTTGGTAACCAAACAGCTGACGGTAGCCATTGACTTCCATAGTATGAGAAAAATTACTATAGCAGTTAAAGGGTACTGTCAACTGTCTGGTTAACAACATTCTTCAAAATATCTTCTTTTGTGTTCAACAGAAGAAAGAAACACCCTCAAGTTGTTCCAATCCTGTATAAGTAAATGATGGAGAGCATTTTCATTTTTGGGTGAACTCGCATCAAGTATTTAACCTAGGGCAAGTATCTCTCAACAGACACTAATTCCTGTTCACAACTGTAATAAAGCAACAAATAATCATCTTGGTAAACTTTACCCCAGTTTTTTTTTCTTTCTTTATTTAACCATACACTCCCAAAATATCCCAGAGCTGAATTTCGTAACTTTGATATATATTAGTAAAGATCGCCTTAACATACCCCAAGCTTCTCCCAAAGGAGGGGAATATTTTCATTCAGTACTTTTTTCTGTGTATTCCATCCAACAGTGGTACCATTACTAATTTAGTATTTAGCTGACCTTTTTGTTCAAAAAGTTACCAAAATGTACTAGCTCAGATCTTTAACCATTAAGCAACTTAATACTGTACAGTATGATAATTGAGGCTTTGACTACAGAAGTATGGTCCACTTTGCCACTTATTCTAGTCAAACACAGCCCAATAAGACAGGATGAGACCATCTGTAACCAACCACAGCCCCCCCCCCCC